>NC_091446.1:64196482-64301036 GCF_964237555.1 Oryctolagus cuniculus
AAAAAAAAGATATTTATTTTGGTGCAGAAAGCTTTTCAAATCCATGCAGTTTCTACTTAATACTTTTATAAACTTTTTAAAATAAAGGATTCTCATGTTAATAGTTTGCTGATGCATTTTTAACATCTGAAAGGCAGAAAGAGCTCTAATCCACCAAACGCCTGTAACAACGTCAGCCAGATGAAGCTGGGAGCTGGGAATTTAATCCAGGTCTCTCATATTAGCGGCAAGGACCTAACCACCCTAGCCATCACCTGCTTCCCTCACAGGGTACACAGTAACAGGAAGCTGGGATGGGAAGCAGAGTCAAGACTCAAACCCAAGCACTCCAATACAGGAGGCTAGGCTCCTAACTGGCATCTTAAGCACTATGCCTGCCTCTTTCATCAACATTTTTAGGACAATTTAAGTAATAAACTATTTTGAGAGAGACTACTACACTCACATAACTTTTACTAAAGTATATGACAACTGTTCTACTTTATTACTGTACTATCTTATTGTGTCTAATTTATAAATTGAACTGTGTATTAGATATACATGTATAGGGGAAAATATAGTGTATATGTAGTATTCGGTACTGTCTGTGGTTTCATGCATTCATTGGGGGTCCTAGAACGCATTTTTCTCCCTATGGATAAGGTGGGACTAATGTACATTGTTACATTTGATGTTTCAAACAGTGTTCAAAGCATTGTATGACTTGTATTTGCTGACTATTAATTCTTGGGTCTTAATGAAGCTTCAAAAGCAAAGTAATTTTGATTCCTGTAATGGAAACATCAGAAGTATTTCTGTTTAACCTACTCTGCACAGATGAAGAACAAATTCTCCTAAGTAACTTTATTACTCAAATACCATTCCTAATACAAAAGATATTGTATATACTCTTATCTCTGACCACCACCGATTCGGGCCATGGCCTGTTAATACAGAGAATACTCGAAACTGCCCCTTTCCTCCTAATACATAGATTAGAGCTCTAAGGCCTATGTTACTTTATCTAACTCATCCCTTCCAAGGCTATTCTGCTATCCCACTTCTCTTTATCTTATCTTTCTATCCTTGGATTCTGTTTTTTCTAAACTGGACACACTTAAATGAAACACTAAGCAGAAAGAAGATGGTACCCATTCATTGAAGACAATTAGAGAAGAATGAATCTCTGTACTACAGTTTCAACCAAAATTACCAATATTCACACCATGCATTCAAAGAAAAAGATCAGAAAAAAAAGGAATACTTATTTGTATTAAGTTCAAAAACTGCTATAAAAAAAGAAGAAATTGCTATAATAATCCAAGTTAGAGTCCTTTTGAGTTTTCTAACATTTTATTCAGGTACAATATTTATTTGGCTAGAGGAAAACTAATGAAAGATAACTTCAATTTATACAAATAAGTTTCACTGAGTAGAAACACAAAGTTCTACTAGTTTCATTCTACAGACATCCAGTTTACTTGGTTCATCTCATATATTCATATACTTATACGTACACCTTTATGATTTAGTAAGATTCAAGCTCTCATTGCAAGAGCAATATTATTTAATGCTAAAGACCATAAAACTTATTTTTGTTTACCTTCAATCCTGTTTCACTTCCAGAGTGAAAAGTCAAAGATATATTATAATATATTGGATGGGGGTGGGAAAGCATCCAGTATGATGCACTTTCATTGACTAGACAACTTAGCAATTCAACAACTCTAACAAATTTTAACTTTTGTTAAAATTTTTTTAGCAATGGGGCCGGCGCTGTGGCGCAGTGCGTTGACGCCCTGGCCTGAAGCGCCGGCATCCCATATGGGCGCGGGTTCAAGACCTGGCTGTTCCACTTCCAATCCAGCTCTCTGCTGTGGCCTGGGAAAGCAGTAGAAGATGGCCCAATTCCTTAGGTCCCTGCACACATGTGGGAGACCCAGAAGAGGCTCCTGGCTTCGGATCAGCGCAGCTCTGGCCGTTAGGGCCATCTGGAGAGTGAACTATCAGATGGAAGGCCTGCCTCCCCCCGCCCCTCTCTCTCTCTATCGCTGTAACTCTGACTTGAAAATAAATAAATCTTAAAAAAAAAAATTTTTAGCAAATGTTAGTCATTTAAATATTGAAGCCCAGTGTTATATACCCAGTTCAATTTTCAGAAGCATTAAATAAATGCTGCCTATAATATGGGAGATACCCTTAAATATTACCTTCATATATCTTTTATGTTCTAGTAGTGTCTTTTTGGTTTGGTTTGATCTGAAAGGGATGGACAGAGAGAGAGAGAGAGATCTTCAATACACTGGGTCACTCCGTGATGCCTACAACAGCCAAGGCTAGGCCAGGCCAAAGCCAGGAGCCCAGAACTCAGGCTGGGTCTCCCATGTGTGGCAGCAGACTAAATTCTTAAATTATCACCTACTACCTCCCAGGGTGCGTATTAGCAGAAAGGTGGAATCTGAAGCAAAGCCAGGACCTGTCAGGCACTCTGACATCAGGTGCAGGAATGCCTTAACAACTGTACCATACACCCACTCCTAGTCAGGTTTTTTTTTTTTACGATTTTATTTGAGAGGTAGAGTTACAGACAGTGAGAGGGAGAGACAGACACAAAAGTCTTCCATCCGTTGGTTCACTCCCCAAATGGCCGCAACGGCCAGAGCTGTGCCAATCTGAAGGCAGGAGCCAGGTGCTTCTTCCTGGTCTCCCATGTGGGTAAGGGGCCCAAGCACTGGGGCCATCCTCCACTGCTAACCCAGGCCATAGCAGAGAGCAGGACTGGAAGAGGAGCAGCCAGAACTAGAACCGGAGCCCATATGGGATGCCGGCGCCACAAGTGGAGGATCAACCTACTGCGCCATGCACCAGCCCCCAGTTTTTGTTTTGTTTTGTTTTATTTTTGACAGGCAGAGTGGACAGTGAGAGAGAGAGACAGAGAGAGAAAGGTCTTCCTTTGCCGTTGGTTCACCCTCCAATGGCCGCCGCTGCAGCAGGCGCACCGTGCTGATCCGATGGCAGGAGCCAGGAGCCAGGTGCTTTTCCTGGTCTCCCATGGGGTGCAGGGCCCAAGCACCTGGGCCATCCTCCACTGCACTCCCTGGCCATAGCAGAGAGCTGGCCTGGAAGAGGGGCAACCGGGACAGAATCCGGTGCCCCGACCGGGACTAGAACCCGGTGTGCCGGCGCCGCTAGGCGGAGGATTAGCCTATTGAGCCACGGCGCCGGCTGTTTTTTTGTTTTTTAAAAGAGTTCATGGGTGAGACTAGCAGCAGGAAATGGTATATAAAATTCTATGTAGGGGGGCTGGCACGGTGGCATAGCAGGTAAAGCTGGCATCCCATATGGGCGCCAGTTCGAGTCCCAGCTGCTCCACTTCCAATCCAGCTCTCTGCCATGACCTGGGAAAGCAGATGGCCCAAGTTCTCGGGCCCCTACACCCACAAGGGAGACCTGGAGGAGGCTCCTGGCTTTGGATCAGCACAGCTCTGGCCGACCCAGCCATCACGGCTAAGTGAGGAGTGAACCAGTCGATAGAAGTCAGTCAGTCAGTCTCTCTCTCTCTCTCTCTCTCTCTCTCTCTCTGCTTCTCCTACTCTGTGTAACTCTTTCAAATAAATAAATAAATCTTTAAAAAAAAATTCCACGTGGGGCCAACACTGTGGCACAGTAGGTTAATCCTCTGTCTGTGGCACTGGTATCCCATATGGGCGCCGGTTCAAGTCCTGGCTGCTCCTCTTCCAGTCCAGCTCTCTGCTGTGGCCCGGGAAGGCAGTGGAGGGTGGCCCAAGTACTTGGGCCCTGTACCCGGATAGGAGACCAGGAGAAGCACCTGGCTCCTGGCTTCGGATCGGCGCAGCGCGCCAGCCGTAGCAACCATTTGTGGGGTGAACCAATGGAAGGAAGACCTTTCTCTGTGTCTCTAACTCTGCCTGTCAAAAAAAAAAAAAAATACTCCACGTAGGTGTTCATATTTGCATCTTCTGACCTAGGTCCACACCTTCCATCAAAATCTTAAAGGACTTCATAATCTCCAAATAGGCAGAAAACTACTAATGTATTTTACAGACCTAAGAGAAGTGGAAAATTAATTGCTAAGTAAAATAAGGTATTCCTTCCACAAAAATGAAAACTCACAAGCCTTCTGGTTTTCCCAACTCTTGTTGTGTGCCTGAAATAAAAGCAGGAGTTTGAACTCATTTGCCCAGTGAAAGACACTGCCTGTCACCACATAACTCTCTCTGCAGTAATAAAAAAGGTTAATTATCTCTTTACCAAAAAGCCAAGATTCACTTGCAACAACCTGGAATAGCTAGGTGATATAAAACTTTTTTTCAATGGTCTTGCACCGTCTAAACTTTTTTGCAATAAAAGTTGTATACATTTTTCACCTACATGACCTCATGTTCCAAGACACAAAATGGCCAAAGTAATTATTCTCTTACTATAGTCCTTGCTTTCTTTCAGAATTTCACAATAATTCATGTTCAAGATGTCAATGGTAACAGCATTATTTATCTCAAAAAGACAAAGTAATTCTATCCCTAGTCTGTCCGTGTAAATCTAAGAATTTGCCACCAGCTATCAAAGACACTGGCAGAACTTACTGGACAATGTTCCAAAAACCAGCACTGACATGACTTTTTAAAGTAAGTGAGAAAATTTACCCTTTCCACAAAAAGAGAAAGGTAGGATTCAAAGTTCTTAGGATTCTGGAATTATACATCAACAGGATAAAAGCCAAAGTTAAAGAAAAAAAAAAATCAGACTGTTTATTCACATTTCAAATCAAGGCAAAACATATTCAAAATTGTTCACTTTCAGCTTCTTGAATATTTTCTGCTTAAAGTATCCATTTTCTCCAAAGGAGCGTGATTAAAAATTCCTTTAAAATGTTTTTCAAGCTAACTTCCAATGTTCCTGCTATGCAGACTGAATTTTTCATCTGATTATTTTAGGAAAAGAGTAGCCTCATTCATAAGTTACCATTAAACCTAAAAGGGGAAACACGTTTCTTTCCAGAACCTTAGGGGGAAAAAAATGAGGAAAGTTGATGAAAGAACACTAGTGCCACGTCTTTTCCCCTCCCCCACTCACGTAGTGGCTATTGCATCCCTACAGAGCGCATTCCAAAGGAAAGTCCAAGAGCCACAGCTCTCGGAGAAACAGTTAAGTGGAAATTGGCAAGTTCTCTGGCTTTTCAGATCAGTTCCTAAAAGGGGATCTAGCTGCTGCTTCATCACTTTCTTTAAAAAACAAAAAGGAAAGAAAGGGGTAAAAGGGGGGGGGGGGGGCGTGCAAACACTCCGAGAGTCTTCCACTTTACCCAGAACACCCACACATGTGAGCGTCTACAAACGGAATCTATATTTAATAGATTTGATTTTTCTTTTTTTTTTTTTTTTTAAGGCGAAATGCTCTCCTTTTGATCGTTCCTTCCTCCCGCTTGAAACATACATCTGGGAGGCTGATCACGTAATCCAACTCAGAATTCCTCCACAGCCCGTGGAATTTGTTTGCACTCTGAAAACCTCTAGATCCTCCGCGTAGCGATCAAAGCGGAGGGCAGCGAGGAGAGCCCAGAGAGGCAAGCTCGTGCGCCTTCACGGAGATTTATGGGGAAGAAGAGGAAGCAGCCCAGCTTCGCCGACTGGGTGATCTGACAGCCGGCTTCCTCCGCGGGGACAACTCGGCACCCCGGGCTACGTCTGGCGGCTGAGGCGGCGCCGCCGCGCGCAACAGATAGAGGAGTTCAGCGAGAACTTTCTGGGGAGGTCCACTAGCCCGACCCGACCGACTGTTCCACTGGGCAGAAACGCCGGGAGCGCTTACAATCTGCTCTTCACTGCCACATGCTAACCATCTGCAGCCGTGGCGGCCAGAAGCCCACGCCCCGCCCTCGCGTTCCCCTCAGCTGTGTAGCGAGGACCAGGTAAGGAGGGAGCTTGAGAGAAAAAAAAAAAAAATCAACAGGGTGATTCCACCCCGGGAAGAACATTCAAGAAAGTCCTGGTCCCCGGGGCGGGGACAGCGGCTGCTGCAGCCGCCGCGGTCGGAAGCGGGACGGGGGCGGAGGTGGGAAGGGGAGCGTGGGAGAGGGCAGCCGGGCCTGGGGGGCGCGGGGCGCGGGGCGACTTGCCAAGCCTCCAGACGGCGAGGTACCGCGGCTGCTGCGGTGGACGGGAGAGCCCTCGCCCCCCGAGCCCGCCCTCCAGCACGGGGAGACACCGGACCGCCGCAGCCGCCCGTGCGAGCACCACGGCTGCCCGCGGGCCTCCGTTCTCAGCCTCCAAGGTCGAAAGAGCACCTCACCTGGAACGTGGGACGGGACGACGGCACGCTCCTCAGGTCCCTGTCGCCTGCCCCCGGGGCCGGCTACCTACACCCTGCCCTCAGTCCGCTGGCGGCGCGACTGGGCAGCAGAGGGAGCCAGTTAGCCCTTTTATAACCTCCAGGCCGCGACGGCAGCGCCGGGGAGGAGGCGTCCGCTGCCCTCGCTACGTGAGGCCGATCACACCCGCGCCCCGGCGACTGCGCAGGCGCCCGTCCCCGCCCTCCCGCCCGCCCCCACCCGTGGCGGGCCCGTGGAGTGTGAGGCCGAGAGGAGGGGCTGGGCCGGGCCGCCGTGGGCCGGGCCGGCAGGCCTGGGCGGCAGCGCGCCTGCGCAAGGCTCACGCCACGCCGCTGTTTCCGTGGTTACCACGGGCTTCCTCGGCTCCTGTTGGTGTAGCGCCCGGGTTTCGGGGTCCGCGTGAGGGCTAGCCAAGACGTTAAAAATGAGGGGAGCGAGGGCGTGTAGAAAGTAAAGCAGAAAGTCATGGTGTTTCGGCTGGCCTGGGCCCAAAGGCTTTTGGCTCTTACTGTCCTCTCACATTGATCAGGGCATCTCATAGCTATGGCGCTCAGTCTCCCACGTTTACGCTCCATCAGCAGAGGGTAGGCTGAAAGCCGCTGAGTCAGATTGTCTGGATTCAGATTTTGGCTCAGTCCTGCTGGGGTTTAACAATCTCTTAATTCAGTTCCATCATGGATAGGAATAACGGACTACCAATGCCGGGGGATTGTTGTGAGAATCAGGTGGTGAAGGTAGGGCTCGGAGCACGTGCCTCACCAGCGCCCAGCAATTCGGTTGGAACGTTCAGGAGTCTCTGTCAGACGCCGAAGGTCGCGTTTGTTCCTAGTCTAGTGGGTCATCAGTATTCCTGAAAGAAGAAGGCCTTACTGTCAGGCAGCAGTGAAGGAGATCCTTTGACCTTGTCGGTGAATGGGGGGGAAACGCTGATATTCGTTAAAAATTGTTTCTTTTTTTTTTTTTTTAAATTTTTTGACAGGCAGAGTGGACAGTGAGAGAGAGACACAGAGAAAGGTCCTCCTTTGCCGTTGGTTCACCCTCCAATGGCCGGCGCACCGCGCTGATCCGATGGCAGGAGCCAGGTACTTATCCTGGTCTCCCATGGGGTGCAGGGCCCAAGCACTTGGGCCATCCTCCACTGCACTCCCTGGCCACAGCAGAGAGCTGGCCTGGAAGAGGGGCAACCGGGAAAGAATCCAGCGCCCCGACCGGGACTAGAACCTGGGGTCCCGGCGCCGCTAGGCAGAGGAATAGCCAAGTGAGCCATGGCGCCGGCAAAAATTGTTTTCTAAACTTATCTGTGTATCCCACAAAGTATAGCAAGAATTAACATGTAACTCTTATCTGGAAGATGGGCTTGACTATAAAAATACAGAATTCGAGGAAAGGTACCTGGGGAGCCCTAGGCGAACCAGAAAGTAGCGATGGTGCTGTCTGAATGGACGGTTCTCGAAGTAGTCCGGGGGCCCACAAGCTCGCGGCTGTTTCGTACTAAGACCGTATTCCCCTTTTCCGCCCCAACACTGCAGTGGGGTATTCCGGAGACTAGGTGTGCTTGGGTGTTGCCATGGACTGAAAATTGAAAACAGCGCATTTGTATGTCTTCTTTCAGGCCGGGCGTTGAAGAGATTTGCAGCAACCTTGCACCACGCTGTTTTTTTTTTTTTTCCCTTGGAAAATATAGTTATTTTCATTTAAAAGTTATTTATGTTAACATGTAACACATTATAATTTTTAAATGAATTAATGACTCAATATTTTCCATATTTAACTCCTGATGCCGTAGATGTTGGTGGACGCGATTCCCGTATTGCAATCCTCAATACTTTCTGGGAGTGTGAAGTGGTCACAGACCCGAGAGTGACTCCAGGCCGCAGGGCAGATTAAGCGAAGCCAACAAGGCTGCAGCTTCAGCGCTCCTTATTTGCACTGCCCCTTTCCTAGGCAGAGGCTCCTGTAAAGCTTGTAAAAGCAGACATTGTACCTGCAGCTTTCAGTCAGCACACACTTCCCTTCTGCGGTGCTTCCTTTTGTCTCATGGTGTTGGCATCTTAAAAATTTAGCTGAAGTTGACTTAAGGATACATTTGGTTTCAGTTTAGTGGAATATATTTTTGTAACCCATAGTCACTTGCATGTGTAGTTAAGATATTGCCAGCTGTCCCAGGGTAAGACTGGTATCTAAGAATATGCCTACCACCCATTGTGCTGACCCACCCAGCACTGTTGAAGCGTAGGTGCAGGGCCAGACCTTTTATAGTTAGCTGAATGCGTCCTGTGTTCCAGCATCAAAAATACGTGGATCAAAGAGGAAAAGCAGGGCTGACATTTAGGGGGCCTGAAGGTTACCTGTGGGAAATTCTTGCAGATGGCGGACATGTAAAAAAATTAAAGTTGTAGCCGGCGCCGTGGCTCAATAGGCTAATCCTCCACCTTGCGGCGCCGGCACACCGGGTTCTAGTCCCGGTTGGGGCGCCGGATTCTGTCCCGGTTGCCCCTCTTCCAGGCCAGCTCTCTGCTATGGCCAGGGAGTGCAGTGGAGGATGGCCCAGGTGCTTGGGCCCTGCACCCCATGGGAGACCAGGAAAAGCACCTGGCTCCTGGCTCCTGCCATCGGATCAGCGCGGTGCGCCGGCTGCAGCGGCGGCCATTGGAGGGTGAACCAGCGGCAAAGGAAGACCTTTCTCTCTCTGTCTCTCTCTCTCACTGTCCACTCTGCCTGTCAAAAAAAAAAAAAAAAAAAAAAAAAAAATTAAAGTTGTAGTGCTTATCAAAACAAGAAAGGCAATTATTTCCTGCCAGAATTTAATAAGAACATCCCCAACAAATGTTATCAGTTTAAAGGAGGTTCATGTGCTGTGAATCCTTTTCAGTAATGTATTAAGCATCCTATTTAGAGAGTATCCAAAATTTACCATAATTCTAAAAATCTGTATGATATTATCAACAGTGAGTTATGGAACTAAAAGAACCTTTTCTAACATATCTCTATGATAATATAAAACTTTAAACAACCATAATAAGAGAAAAAGCTGTTAGCTACCTATCTTCTCCATAGAATTTGTTACAAAATTATTACCATATGAAGAGATAAGCAACATGAAGCCTAGGGGCAGGCATGTGGCACAGTAGGTTAAGCCTCTGCCTGCGATGCACATATCCAATATAAACGCCAGTTCAAGTTCTGGCTGTTCCACTTCTCCCTGCTAATGTACCTGGGAAAGCGGTGTGGATTGACCAAAGTTTCTGGGACCCTGACACCCACGTAGGAGGCCTGGATGGAATTCCACACTACTGGGATCAGTCAGGCAGTTGTGGCCATTTGGGAAGTGAACCAGCAGATAGAAGATCTGTATTTCTCCCTCACTCTCTTCATTTCTAATAAGCAAATCTTTTTAAAAATATGAAGAATAAAAATATGAGGCATGATGATGGCCCAAGTGCTTGGGCCCCTGAACCCACATGGGAGACCCAGAAGAAGCTCCTGGCTCCTGGCTTCGGCCTGGCCCAGCCCCAGACGTTGTAGCAACTTGGGGAGTGGCCAGCCTCTGTCTCTTCCCTTTTCTCTGTAGAGCTACCTTTTAAATAAATAGATAAATCTTTTTTTTTTTTTAAATGAGACTAAAATATGTACAGAAAGAAAACTAATATAGAGGTGTGTCATATAATTAATGAAGATAGTATGTTCTTTTTCTGAATTTAAGATGTTCATGATTGGCCGGCGCCGCGGCTCACTAGGCTAATCCTCTGCCTTGCAGCGCCGGCACACCGGGTTCTAGTCCCGGTTGGGGCGCCGGGTTCTGTCCGGTCGCTCCTCTTCCAATCCAGTTCTCTGCTGTGGCCTGGGAGGGCAGTGGAGGATGGCCCAAGTGCTTGGGCCCTGCACCCGCATGGGAGACCAGGAGGAAGCACCTGGCTCCTGGTTCTGGATCGGCGCAGCGCGCCAGCCAGCCATAGCAGCCATTTGTGGGGTGAACCAACAGAAGGAAGACCTTTCTCTCTGTCTCTCTAACTCTGCCTGTCAAAAAAAAGAAAAAGAAAAGAGGCATATTTTTGGCTCATGGTTTTGGTGAGAGTAAGTCCAAGACTGGGCAACCATATCTGGCAAGGGCTTCATGCCACTTCATAATATGGTGATCAGCATCACATGGCAGAACCATGAGTAAAAGAGAGCGAGAATAAGAGAAAAAGTTCACATGTGGAAAGAGAAAGCAAGAGAACAAGCCAAGAAAGCCAGACTTACTTTATAACAACCTACTCTTGATAGGGCCAGAGCTGTGGCGCAGCGGGTAAAGCTGCTGCCTGCAGTGCCACCATCCCATATGGGCACCAGTTCGAGTCCTGGCTGCTCCACTTCCAATCCAATCTCTGCTATGGCCTGGGAAAACAGTACAAAATGGCCCAAGTCCTTGGGCCCCTGCACCCACATGGGAGACCTGGAAGAAGCTCCTGGCTCCAGGCTTCGGATCGGCGCAGCTCTGGCCGTTGCAGCCAGCTGGGGAGTGAACCAGTGGATAGAAGACATCTCTCTCTCTCTCTCTCTCTGCCTCTCCTTCTCTCTGTGTAACTCTGACTTTCAAATAAATAAATCTAAAAAAAAAAAAAAAAAAAAAAAAAAAACTACTCTTGTCAGCAGTCCAGTCCTCAGGACCTACTCCTCCACTATGGCCCTGAATTCTTTCTGAGGTTGGTGCCCCAGTGACTTCTTCACCACCCACTAGCCCTCCCCTCAGAGGTTCCATCACCTCTTGATGCTGTTGCATGGGGGACCAAACCTCCAGCACGTGAACCTTTGAGAGAAAAACCATATCCAACCCATAGCAATAGTGTTTCTCAGTGTTTTTTTTTACATTTGTCATTTGCTTGCCCAAAACAGGCACTTCATATTAAATCTACATTCAACTCCTGCTCAGTCATAAGGAAAATGGGAGCTACCTGGAAAAGCAGAAACAGAGTAACACAAGGCCCCTCTGAATGACCTCTCTGTAAACCTCTAGTAAATCTCTTTGTCTTGAATCTGGGAAAGGTGAAGGTGTTTATCAATTAATAAATTCATCATGGGATGCAGACTGTGGCACAATGGGTTAAGCCACTGCATGGGATCCCCCATCTCATGTCAGAGTGCCCTGGTTCAAGTCCTGCCTCTGCCACTGATCCAGCTTCCTGCTAATGCACTCCCTAGGAGGCAGATGATGATGGCTCAAGTAGTTGGGTCCCAGCCACCCATGTGGGAGACCAGATGGAGTTCCTGGCTTCCGGCTTCAGCCTAAGCCAGCCCTTACTATGGCAGGCATTTGGAGAGTGCGAGAGCAGATGGAAGGTCTCAGTCTCTCTCTTGCTTGGTTACTCTTTCAAATGCATAAACATTCCAATATAAATATTTGTGAAGAAAATACTCAAAGTTACATCTGAGTATATTCTTAGGAAAAGACTAATTTTTTCTGTAGCTATGGTAACAACAAACAATGACAACTTAACAATGAACAAGCCTCTCTAAAAGGATGGGAGGGCTGGCGCTGTGACGTAATGGGTAGAGCCGCCGCCTACAGTGCCGGCATCCCAGCAGAGAGATGAAAATTATAAAAAGGGGTCAAATACAAATGCCAGGAGGAAAAATTCTATGATATTGAGAAATGAATATTTCTTTTGATGGACCCATGGTGAGAAAAGAAGGTCAAATCATCCAGATGAATACAGAGACAGAAAGAAAAAAGAGGAATGAAAACAGAGTTGAGCATCCAAAATTGTGAAACAATATAAAAAATACTACACATGTGTGGTTGGAGAAATGGTGTATCTGAAAAGAGAATGACAGCATATTTCAAAAATAACAGAAGACATCCAACTACAGGTCCAGGGAATTCTCTACTTTCAAATAAGAGATGGCCTTCCTTATCCAAACAAGCCTGGTTCACATCAGTAATGTGACAGTCTTGGCACAGTAATTTAGAGATGGGCACTTAACCCATCATAATCAATTCATTAAATTCTTTGACCTCAGGAATTGTTTTGTTAGAGACTTACAAGGAGGATTATAACCTAAATTAGTCCAAATAGAGTGAAAATCGACCCTGAGGATAGATGGGTACTCTGCATAGAAACAAGAAAGTAAATGGACATATGATCATCCGGAAGCCATTTCTTTTCCACGAGAAAGACCAATTTGAAGCACATGGAATAGGCTAGCGCTAAGAGGAACTGGTGTCTGAGACCTGAACTACAGTCGGATTTTTTCAATAGGTAACCTCATAAATTCCCTCTGGCTTAAGGGAATAAATAAATTTATAAAATAAATATTTATTTTAAATAAATAATTTTCAGTTTTCTCAAATCACAGATCTTAATTGATGTAGTACCCTAACACCAGTAGTAAGAACCATTTTAGAGGAAGTTCCAACTCAGCTTTCAACTTTTATTTTGCTTTGGAATAAATTTCTAATTTTCAAAGGAAAAGTACCCATTTCCAAAAGAGATGGTGTTGGGGAGAATTCTCCTTTTACTCAGCAACTATAGTAATAAGGAAATTTATTTTAATTATTCACTTCTTCATTTATTCAACAGATATTTACTGAGTACCTACAATGTACCAGGTATTATATTAGGTATTAGAAATGTGCTGGTGAATAGACACAGCTATTTGTTAATTTTGGTTTATGAGAATGTACGAATAGTATGACAGCTGTAACTGACTGTGTTCCTTTCCCATTTTCTGGTATCTTTCTTTAGTGTTGTATCACATTTTGAATATAAATAGTTTGAGTTGTGCATATTAAATATTTTTAAGGTCTATAGTTTGCACAGGAATATCCAACAGCTATTCTATCAAGCATGGAAAATGTTTACAAATTTTTTAAGTATTAATTGAAAACAAGAAGTTACATTTGAGAATAATGCTTCTATTTATAAACAAACAGAATCTGACTTGGCTGTGGGAAAGATTTGTAGAGCTTGGCTGGTCCACGCATTCTTCCACCCAAATGAGCTTGTCAAGTATTCAAACACATCGGGCAAGAATGCCAGCAATCTCAGCTTTATTTGATGAAGCAAGATTTAGAGTTTAGGACCTGGAGTTCATTCAGTCACAGAATTACAGAATTTGGTAAGAAGAATAACTCAGACTGAAGGAGCAATGACAGAATCAGTGAACTCAGACTGTAGTGTACCATTAAGAGTCCATCTTTAAGTTTTTTTTTTTTTTTAAGATTTATTTTTTTGAAAGAATTAGAGAGAAGAGGAGAGAGAGAGAGAGAGGTTTTCCATCTGTTTATTCAGTCCCCAAATAGCCAAAATGGTTGGAGTTGAACCAGACCGAAGCCAGTAGACAAGAGATTCTTACGGGTCCCACATGTGGGTGCAGGGACCCAAGTACTTGGGCCGTTGTCTGCTGCTTTCCCAGATGCATGGGCAGGGAGCTGGTTTCAAAGTGGAGCAGCTAGGACTTGAACCAGCATTGATGCCAGCATCACAGGCAGTGGCTTTACCCGTTATGCCACAATGCCACCTCCTACCTTTAAAGTTTTAAAAAGTTTTATTGATTTTATTTTATATGAGAGAGAGAGAGAGACACCATCTATTCTATCTGCTGATTCGTTTCCTAAATGCCTGCAACAGCCAGGGCTGGACCAAACCTGGAAGGCAATCCAGGTCTCCCACAGGGTGGCAGGGACCAAGTACCTGAAGCCATCATGTGCTGCCTCCTAGGGTGTGCATTACTAAAAAGCTGGATCAGAAACAGAGCCAGGACTCAAGTCAAGAATCTTCCATCCACTGGTTCACTCCCCAAATGGTCCCAACTGGGAGGGCTGGGCCAGGCTGAAGCAAGGATGGGTGCAGGGTCCCCAGGATTTGGGCCATCTTCTGCTGTTTTCCCATGCATGTCAGCAGGGAGCTGGTTTGGAAGTGGAGCAGCTGGGACTCGAACAGGCACCAATATGGGATGCTGGCACTGCAGGCAGTGGCTGTAACCTCTATGCCACAGCACCAGCCCCTAACTTTAACTTTTATGCTAAAATTTCTTCATGTACCAAAAGGCTACGATAACATTTGCAATATAAATCACACAAAGATATTATGAAAACTCAGCTGAGATGGATATTTTGAAAGTTCTTCAAAAGGATGAAGTACCATATTAATAGGAGTAATCATCATTGTGTGCTGTATGATATGGAGTTGCATAGATTTTTGTTGTGTTGCTTTTTTAAAAGAAGATTTATTTCTTCATTTGAAAGGCAGAGTTATGGAGAGAGAGGTCAATACACACACACAGAGATCTTCCATCTGCTGGTTCACTCCCCAGATGGCCATAATGGCCAAGGTTGGGCCAGGCCTAAGCCAGGAGCCAGGAGCTTCTTCCAGGTCTTCCACATGGGTGCAGGGGCCCAACTACTTGTGCTATCTTCTTCTGCTTTCCCAGGTACATTAGCAGGGAGCCAGATGAGAAGTGGAGCAGTCAGGACATGAACCAGTGCCCATACAGGATGCTGGTGTTGCAGGCAGTGACTTTACCTGCCACACCACAGCACTGGCTCCTTTTTTGTCGCTTTAAAATCATAGAATCAAACAAGAGGACTTTTAGACCTACTTGAACAAATTTGAAAAAAATGCAAAGTGGAAATTATTAGAACTAGTTTTTCGAGGAAAAAGTGTAAATAGGAAAGATATTTATAGCATCTATAATCAGTCCATGGTTAATGTTAGTTCTCAGTCTTGAAGTGAAATAATACTACTTTATGTTCAGTACTAACTTAAGAGCCACAGTAGGGGACTGGCGCTGTGGCATAGCAGGTAAAGCCACTGCTTGCAGTGCCAGCATCCCATATGGGCACCAGTTCGCGTCCTGGCTGCTCCACTTCCAATCCAGCTCTCTGCTATGGCCTGGGAAAGCAGAAGATGGCCCAAGTCCTTGGGTCCCTGCACCCACATGGGAGTCCCAGAAGAAGCTCCTGGCTCCTGGCTTCGGATCAATGCAGCTCTGGCCGTGAAGTGAATCAGCGGTGGGAAGACCTCTCTCTCTCTCTCTCTGCCTTTGCCTCTCAAATAAATAAATAAATACATACATAAATAAATAATAAAATAAAGTATATGTTAAAAAAAAGCCACAGTGGTAGAATGATTGCATATCTATACCTGTGTAATAAAAAAAATATAACCTTGTGGGGCTGGGGCTGTGTCATAGTGGGTTAAGCTATCGCCTGCAGCACCAGCATCCCATACTGCACCTGTTCAAGTACTGGCTGCTCCACTTCCAATCCAGCTCCCTGTTAATGTGGCTGGAAAAGCAGCAGAGGGTGGCCCAAGTCCTTGGGTCCTTGATACTCATTCCCTGACCTGGGTAAAATCTCCTGGCTCCTGGCTTCTTCCTGGCCCAGCCCTGGCTTTTCATTTGGGCAATGAACCAGTGAATGGAAGATCAATCTCTCTCTCTCTCTTTCTCTCTCTCTCTCTCTCTCTGTCTCTCTCTCTCTCTCCCCACTCCTTCTCTGTAACTCTGCCTTTCACATAAATAAAATAAACCTCAATTTTAAAACTTTAACCTTGCTCAAGAAGAGATCTGGCCTTTCCTTGTGGTTTCTTGGAGGTAACCTGCTGCCCGATGGCAGTGTCTTTGTTTGCCCAAGGGCCTTACCTTACACAGGAGTGTCTAACAAAGGGGCTTGGGCTGGTGGATGACCACCATGGAGACAGACCAACGGTTTGATTTAGGATGGAGCTTTGGATGATGCAGCCAAAACTCTGGACACCAAAGCCCTAGCTGAATTTCCCTAGTTGGAAAAACCTTGTTGTCGTCCGTGGATTCTGAGTAGCAACACACCCTGACTCTGTGCAGTGAGAGCAATGGAAGTTCCATATTTAGTTCTTCCCCAGACTCCACCCTAAATGCTTCTTTCCTGGGCTGATTTTATCCTGTATGCCTGCTCTGTAATAAGCTGTAACCATGAGTACATAGCTCTCAGTGGGTTCTGTGAGTCCTTTTATCAGAACTGAAAGTGGTTTTGGAAACTGCTCAGACTAGCAGTTGGTATCAGAAGTAAGAATGCTCTCTGGTGGGGACTCTAGCTCTGTAGTTCACCCGGACTCCTTGCCATACCCTTTTTCGAGTAACTGTATGATACCCTCCCACTATAACTCTAGGTCTGACTATATCATATGCTTTGGTTGCCATACAAGCAGAGAGTTGCATATTTCCACTGTGCTTTTGTCTTCTGCCATCACCACACACACACACACACACACACACACACACACACAATTGAAAACAGGGCTGGCGCTGTGGCACAGTGCGTTAAAGCTCCAGCCTGCCTGCAAAGCTCCGGCCTGCAATGCATGCATCCCATATGGGCACCAGGCAGAGTCCTGGCTGCTCCACTTCTTCTTCTTCTTCTTCTTTTTTTTTTTTTTTTTTTTTTTTTTTTTTTTTTTTTTTTGACAGGCAGAGTGGACAGTGAGAGAGAGAGACAGAGAGAAAGGTCTTCCTTTGCCGTTGGTTCACCCTCCAATGGCCGCCGCGGCCGGCGCGCTGCGGCCGGCGCACCGCGTTGATCCGATGGCAGGAGCCAGGAGCCAGGTGCTTTTCCTGGTCTCCCTTGGGGTGCAGGGCCCAAGCACCTGGGCCATCCTCCACTGCACTCCCTGGCCACAGCAGAGGGCTGGCCTGGAAGAGGGGCAACCGGGACAGAATCCGGCGCCCCGACCGGGACTAGAACCCGGTGTGCCGGCGCCGCTAGGCGGAGGATTAGCCTAGTGAGCCACGGCGCCAGCCTTTTTTTTTTTTTTTTTTTGACAGGCAGAGTGGATGAACAGTGAGAGAGACAGAGAGAAAGGTCTTCCTTTTGCCGTTGGTTCACCCTCCAATGGCCGCTGCGGCCGGCGCACCACGCTGATCCGATGGCAGGAGCCAGGTACTTATCCTGGTCTCCCATGGGGTGCAGGACCCAAGCACTTGGGCCATCCTCCACTGCACTCCCTGGCACAGCAGAGAGCTGGCCTGAAAGAGGGGCAACCAGGAAAGAATCCGGCGCCCCGACCAGGACTAGAACCTGGTGTGCTGGCGCCGCAAGGCAGAGGATTAGCCTAGTGAGCCTCGGCGCTGGCCTTGCTCCACTTCTGATCTTGTTCCTTGCTAATGTGCCTGGGAAAGCAGCAGAGGATGGCCCAAGTGCTTGGGCCCCTGCACCCAGAGAGGAGACCCAGAAGCTCCTGGATCCTGGCTTCAGCCTGGCCCAGCCCTGATGTTGCAGCCATTTGGGGAGTGAACCAGCAGATGGAAGACTTCTCTCTCTGTTTCTACCTCTGTAACTCTGCCTTTCAAATAAAAAAAATTTTTTAATTGAAATCTATGCACAGTTTCTCATAATACACATTTTCATGAACTTTTCAGACACCTCATATGCATGGGTTTCAAAAATTTTTCACCAAGAGGCCAGCTCTGTGGTATAGCAGGTAAAGCTGCTGCCTTTGGTGCTGGCATCCCATATGGGTGCGGTTCAAGTCCTAGCTGCTCCACTTCCGATCTAGCTCTCTGCTTTTGTCCTTAGAAAAGCAGTGGAGGGTGACCCAACTACTTAGGCCCCTGCACCTATGTGGGAGACCTGGAAGAAACTCCTGGCCCCTGGCTTTGAACCTGTCCAGCTGTGGTTGTTGTGGCCATTTGGGGATCGAATCAGCAGATCTCTCTCTCTCTCTCTAACTCTACCTTGCAAAAAAAAAAATAAATAAATGATTTTTAAAAGTTGTGCCAAAATAAACTTCTCTCTTAATTCCATTTTTCAGAAACCTTTTGACATACCCTCAGATTTCCTGTTGCACCTGAAGACAATATCCAACTGAAAGCCTACATACAGAATGAATTTTCAGTTTATGTGCACGCTTGCTACATATTCCACACATCTAATGACCATTCCTGTAACTAGAGACCGAGTAAATGGGCCGAGTAAACACTCACTTGTGCTCACACACGTACGGGCACAACTACCGCTGGATGGCAGAAACAACAACATTCACCATTAAATCCCCACGTCCAGCGTGTGCCTCGCACAGATAGCTTTGCCATAAGTATCTGTTTAATGAGTGAATAAATACATATTTTTAAATACACTGAACACCAATTTTACCACCAAGAGGCCAGGCTGGGACTCAGTGGCTTGAAGCTCAATTTGTACCCTAAAAGGAGTGTTAATATATTATATAATTAAGCAATTTCTATTACCTCAAAGCTAAGCATTTCTGAGGAAAGACAATTTTTACTTCCTTACCTAAAAATAATTGTGGCTATAAATACCATATTTTTGTGTTTACTAACCATGCAGTATAATTGCTTAATACCATTAATGATTTGGTTGAATATTTTTAACAACTTTATTGAGTTGAAATAACATGCAAATCACCCATTTAAAGTATGCAATTTAATGATCTTTAGTAGGTTCACAGAATTGTGCAACCATTAGCACAATCAATTTTAAAATATTTTCATTACTCTAAAGAGAGAAAGAGGGGCCAGCAAGGTAGCAAAGCCAGTAAAGCTGTTGCCTGTAGTGCCAGCATCCCATATGGGTGCTGCTTTGAGTCCCGGCTGCTCCGCTTCTGACCTAGCTCTCTGCTGTGGCCTGGGAAAGCAGTAGAAGATGGCCCAGGTCTTTGGGCCCCTGCACCCACGTGGGAAACCCAGAAGAAGCTCCTGGCTCCTGGCTTCGGATCAACTCCAGCTATCGTGGCCATCAGGGGGAGAACCAGAGGATGGAAGACCTCCCTCTCTCTCTTTCTCTGCCTCTCTATAACTTCCAAATAAATAAATAATTCTTGAGAGAGAGAGAGAGAGAAATCTCTTTCCCAAAAGAAGTTAACTCCACATTTTCTCCAAAATGTTCCCCACCCTCACCTCTGACCAAGCACTGACCCACCTTTTTGCCACATAGATTTGCCTATTCTGAACATTTCATATAAACGTAATTGTATCCCTAGATGCATTTCATATAAATTGCTCCTAACCTTAGGCAACCATTAATCAACTTTGTCTCTATATGTTTGTCTATTCTGAACATTTTATATAAATGCAATAGGTGCTCTTATTTAACCAGAGCGTTTCACTTAGCATATCGTTTTCAAGATTCACCCATGATTAGCAATATACACCATTACTTCACTCCTTTTCATTGCTGAATAAAATACCACCATTTGGCTATATCACATTTTGCTTATCCATTTATCAGAGAAGGATTTTGTTCCTACTTTTTGGCTATTTTGAACAATGCTGCTATGAAAATTCACATACAAATTTCTCTTATTTATTTATTTATTTATTTATTTTTGACAGGCAGAGTGGACAGTGAGAGAGAGACAGAGAGAAAGGTCTTCCTTTTACCGTTGGTTCACCCTCCAATGGCCGCTGCGGCCGGCGCACCGCGCTGATCTGAAGCCAGGAGCCAGGTGCTTCTCCTGGTCTCCCATGGGGTGCAGGGCCCAAGGACTTGGGCCATCCTCCACTGCACTCCCTGGCCACAGCAGAGAGCTGGCCTGGAAGAGGGGCAACCGGGACAGAATCCGGCGCCCCGACCAGGACTAGAACCCAGGTGCCGACGCTGCAGGTGGAGGATTAGCCTATTGAGCCGTGGCGCCGGCCCAGCCTCCATTTTTTCATCTGTCAAATGTAAATAATAATACATAACTCACAGAATGTGAAGATTAATGATAAAATTGAGACACCTAGCATAGTGCCTGGAGCACAGTAAACCCTGTCTTAGCTATTAGTATTATAGCACTAAGACAATTCCTCAAAATTAAATATTTTGATTTTTAGTAGTGGTTAGAGACCAACATCTCCCTGAAGCAGGCTTCCCCATCTCTTTGGGTTTCATTAATTTTGTATCTTGCTTCTCTCAAGTTTTCTGTTTTCTTGCAGATGATGAATCAAGCTGATAAAAAGCTTCAGTTTCTGTCTCAGTGGGAGAGGTCCAAAAAAAAGGGCTGGCCAACTCTGCACGTCTGCCCTTCCTTCCCTCGTAATCCAGTGCATACCAGCACAGACAGGATTTCATAACCCTTGTCCCCTACAGCCCAACCTCCACACAGAGGGTTTTTTGTAAAAATTCTAAGTCACATCATTCACTGTCCTGATCAAACTCTTTGTGACATCTCTCTCAGAATAAAAGCCAAACGCAGTACAATGGCTTTATAAGAATTTTAAGCCTTGTAAGGGCCTATGTGGTCTGATGTCTGGGTACTGTTTGACACAAGCTCTACTTGCCATACCCTGTCCTAGTCTTTCCTCAAAACTGCAGGCATATTCTTGCCCTGAGGCCCTTCATGTGCTCATTTGCTTCTGTCTAAAAATCTCTTCCTCTAGATACCCACATGGCTTCCTCCATCACCTCCTTCAGAAGCTGAATAGCCTAACAAAATCATCCCTCCACTTAATTTTATTTTCTCCCTAGCACTTGAAACCACATTCATGTGTTTGTTTTCTCCCATAGAATATAAGATACACGAAGACAGAGATTTTAATGGTTTGCTCCCTGCTGTATCCTGTGCCTTTAACACAGGATAACATTGCTTTCGGTCCCATAGAATGCTAGTTTCCTGCTTGATCATGGATTCTCCCATAAAACTCAAACGTATCTAGACAAAGTCCTAACCTTCAGATGTTTAGGAAATGTCTGAGCTGGTTTTACAGCGGGTAGATGGAAACAGAACTAGGAACACAGAAAGGTTATCCGCCTTGCGGTGCCGGCACACCGGGTTCTAGTCCCGGTCGGGGCGCCGGATTCTGTCCCGGTTGCCCCTCTTCCAGGCCAGCTCTCTGCTGTGGCCAGGGAGTGCAGTGGAGGATGGCCCAAGTGCTTGGGCCCTGCACCCCATGGGAGACCAGGCGAAGCACCTGGCTCCTGCCATCGGATCAGCGCAGTGCGCCGGCTGCAGCGCGCCGGCCGCGGCCATTGGAGGGTGAACCAACGGCAAAAGGAAGACCTTTCTCTCTGTCTCTCTCTCACTGTCCACTCTGCCTGTCAAAAATAAATAAAAAAAAAATTTAAAAAAAAAAAAGGTATTTGCTTCCCAGCCCCATAATATATACCTTTTGTTTTGAAGGTAGGTTTAATGGCTATCATTTTGTTATTTAAAAATGAATCTCATATTCCTCTGCTTTCTCCAACAGCACGGTAGTTCTCTTGGTAACAAGATCGTAGGTTAGAAGATCATGCTTTTGATAGCCACAACTTTGCAGCTGGAGGATACAGCAGCACGCTGGGAGTTGAATTACAATTCCCGGAGTTCATATCCAGGAGGATTCTGGAGAGAACCAGGCTGGTTGGTTTGTGTATGTATATCTATATAAAAAGCAGAACTAGCTGTTGCAACTGCTGTTAGCTTTGGAGGGTTTAGCAGCGGGCATTGAGAAGTAAACTACATTTCCCATAGTGCACCTGCAGGAGAATTCTGGGAAGTGTGGCAGAAGCAGCAAGAATTCCTCCAGGAAAGGGAAGCTGTTTGAACTTGAACGTTTGGAATTTCCTGACTTCTGCTGATTCTTGAGGCCTAGGAAGGTGCCCCCAAAAGATTCCAGAGTGAGTACAGCGAAACAGAAACTTTTCTGATTCTCCGTGGAGAACGGCTTTTCCAGGGCAGCGCAGTCGCGCTGTATAGTTCGTGGCTTAGTCTCTGAGACCCGGGCAATGGCCACAGCTTGCCTTAGGGAGCTCTCTCTGTAACCGCAGCTGAGTATTTTCTGACACCACTTTGGAGAGATGTTTAAAACTGGAACTGCCTGACTTCTCACGCTGTGCCTTGATTTTTGAATAAAGGGAAGAAAAAGAATTCTTCCAGAAGCCGGGCACACACCGCTCAGCAAGTCCTGCTGGGTGTTTCCCAGCCGTCTCCAGGGGTGCACACTGCCTGTGCCCACTCCGTCCTCACAGAGGCCTCTCCCAAGCCCCACCGGGCCTCCTCCACGTGCACGCAGGCACGAAGAGACGAGACTGGCTTCTGTCTTGCTGCTGTGCTTTTTAAATTAATCTTCCTTCTGGGAAGATGAACAGAATGAGAAGCACGTGTGAATCATTTATTACAGACGTTTCAGAGAAAAACGGTTCATCTTAAGGACCTTGCCCCATCATTTGATAGTTTTTAGTAAAATAAACATGAGATGAATTATTATACTTAAATGTAATGTTATTAATATATAACATTAACTCATCTAAATATGTCTAAATGAAATGTTATCATGTTACCTTTCCTCTCTATTAGCCTTTGCACTTTAAAACAGAACTTGAAGAGCTCTGTGCCCACCAGCTCCTGAGTCAGCAGGCCCTGGTAATCCCTGCGGCTTAGGTGGATACAGTACCAGAGATGGGGCAAAGCGAGAGGGCCAGCGCAGCGAGCCACACGCCTCCTCCGTAGTCATAACTACAGCCACACAGTTCCTGCAGTTCCCAGGCTCCAAGAAATATGCCAAAGGGATGGATTCACTGCCTTGGCTCGCAGGGAATGTGGTGAGGTGTTTATGTGAACGGTGCCCCAGAAACAGGCTCACTGAGCACTGGGCCCAGGAACTCGCGTCTTACCATACTTTCTTTCATCTTCAAAGAAGCGTGTACACATGGTTAAACGTTTTTCCAGTTCAGAAATGAATAAAGTACCTAAGTGAATAAGCCTTAAGTATAGAAATGAATGAAGTAAAAAATCACAAAGCTCCTTTTCAGTTCTGGTCTCCGTCCCAGCCCCCTAAGTGAGTTGCTGTTGGCAGTGTGGTGTGTGCTTCCAGTCACTTGAAAGATAGCAACAAGTACGCGTCTCACTGATGTGTACTTGGACGTGTGTGTGCGTGTGTGTGTGCCTTTCTTTGTGAATTAATGAGCTCATGGTAGCCAATCAAATATCATTTGCTTTTTTGTTCCTCCAGCTTAATTAAAGTACCATTGACAAATGAAAGCTGTATCTCTTTACGGTGTTGAAGATGATGTTTTGATACATGTGTATATTATGAAATGTAAATAAGCTAATTAACATATTAATATCCTCACAAACTTAGCTTTTTTTGTGGTTAGGACATTTAAGATCTTTTCTCTTAGTAATTTTCAAGTACTCAGTATGATATTATTGTTATATTTTTATTATTCTCACCACTAATTGTCATCTGCCACTCAGCAGATCCCTGCAAACATTCATCCTGAGACTTTGCACCCTTTGACCCACACCCCCCTTGCTTTTCTTACTTAATATATTCTGAATATCTTTCCCTTTTACTACAAATATACTTTTGGCTGTTATGTCATTGTTTATTTCTTGTTAACAGCTGTTTATTGTTCCATTTATCATAATTTTTGATTAACATTCTTATTACATATCTTTTCCTTCCTAGGATAAATTCCTAGATATGGGAAGAGCTCCTTACTTAACATTTAATCTCCCAAAATATTGTACCTTCCCCCAAGTTATGTAAGAGCCAGAAGTATTAACTTTAAATATATTTATTACAGAACATCATATAGGCCCTCGGGTTATTAAAACTAGGAATTATACTTTAATGCTCTCTCAAAGAATGCTTTGCAACCCAAATATCGCATACTGCCTGTGTGAAGTTAGTTATTTGTTTTCTGTCTTCTGCTGCAGTTCTTGAGGGTAGGGAATTTCATTCTGCACATTTTTGGGCTCCTTACGGAAACTTGCATAAAGTCAGTACTTAGTAAGTACTTTGTTGAATCTCATTTGCTAAATATATTTCACCCTTGGCTAGGACATAGGTTGTAGCCAAAACTATCCAAGGATTAGTCATCAGTGACTCATAATTATGCAACCAAGAAGTAGGACTGAACTTTCGCTCTTCCCTGATGGTTTTGTGTCACAGCTTGCTTCCCCTGGGAATACAGTCGTGGGGGGCTGCTATTTAGCTGGACTGGTTTTCTAATTTTTTCAATTGACGTCCTTGACTTTTTTACTGAGACTGTAAAAGGAACTTTTTATAGGGAAGGAAATTCTTAACTGATTTATAATTTAAAAAGAACTATTTTCTGCCAGATAGATTCTTCAGATACCAGATTTTTTTCCTTTCCCAATGTACTCCCCCAAAAAACCCAGAAAGTGTCTTGGGCCCATGTGCCTTTCCATGATTTCAGCGTTTTCTTGTCTGCAGGATTCCCCTTACTTCGCTCCCAGGGCCCCGTTTTTGTGGCTGCACTGCTCTGGAGATCACACGGGCCTGTGACGTATCAGCCAGGGTAACCCCAGCTGCTGCAGCACGTGACACTCAAAACGCCAGTGGCTTCCTATGCAGGACGTTTATTTCCCATGCACAAATGGTCCACTGCAGCGGTCTCAGGTTTGTGGGCGGCTTTTCTCCATGTAAATGGCTGAAGGATCCAGCTGCCGCACCTAATGGCTCTGCCTTTCATCTGGGAGTCTTCAAGCAGAGAAGAGGGAAAAAACAAACAAACAAAAAAGGATGGAGAAGGCATCCCTGTCTCTTAACTACAGCAGCCCTGAAGAGATCCACGTCACTTCCACTCACTTTCCACTAGACCCAGACTCCTACCTGCCTCGCTACAAGGGAGGAGGGAGATCTAGGCTTTGGCTACCTGGACGACAGCCACAGTTTGAAGGAGGAGCACACATTTTTTTGTGGCTGGTTAGCTGATTCCTCACAACAGTCTATTAGGCAGGTGGAAGACGTTTCACTTCTGTAGATTAGCAAACAATGCTGTGAAGTGGCGATCCCATAGCTGGTCAGAGGTAGAAATGTGTTTTAGAAACCCCGTCACCTGAGTCCTAGTCAGTAGCTCTTTTCTTACTCTTACAAAATGATCCTACCCTGACTTAAAATAGAACCCTCTTGGTGATCCACGACTTGAACTTGCATACGATGATTCTTTGGTTTTGACTCCTCTTTTCTCTAAGGGCCTGATAATGTTCCTGTACTGTGGAGCAGCTTGGAGGAGCAAATCTGGGTACTTTAGGCTGCTGTCAACCTATGTCACTAAGACACGGTGAGTTTTGAACAACCTGAGCTCTGATTAGTGTACCTTTGGCCTATTGAATTATAAAATCTAAGTATCTCAGAGTCTTGAAGATTCATCACGTGTGATAAAATTACCCATAATTATATTCATTGCATATTGTTTATAACTGGAAAATGTCTAAACTAAATTTCTAATATCAAATGTCTCATACTTATACATAGGTTCTATTATGAAAAGGCTTTGTCTTTTCCTTTGTGGTACCTGTAGTGCATAAGACAGGACCTGACATATAACAGGCACCAAAGTACTGTAGAGTACATGAACAGTAGCAGTGAAACTAAATCAAGTTCACTCACGAAAGAATAGCAAACATATAACATGACACGGGTATTTCATGAAGGTTCTTGAAAATAAGGTAATAACTACAACCCCACCCCCTGTCCAACCAAAGAAGTAAATTTCATTTAAAGCAAGACCAGAAAAAAAAAAAAAAACCTACAACACAGAAGACGATTAAAGGACTTTTACTGTAGCCTGGAGAAATTTGAAATCACTAACCTAGGGCTGGCACTTGGAGTAGTGGGTCAAGCTGCCACCGGCGGCGCTGGCATCCCATATGGACACCACTTTGTACCCAGCTACTCCATTTCCAGTCCAGCTCCCTACTAATGGCCTAGGAAAGCAGCAGAGGCTGACCCAGGTACCTGGGGCCCCTGCCACTCATGTGGAAGATCCAGATGGAGTTCCTGGCTCCTGGCTTCAACCTGGCCCAGCCCAGCTGTTGTGGCCATCTGGGGAGTGAACCAGTAGATGGAACATCTCTCTGTCTCTCCCCATCCACTCTCTCAGTAACTCTTTCAGTTAAATAAATAAATCTAAAAAAAAAAAATCACTAAGCAGCTGTTTTAAGTTTTAGAGGTTAAATTTAAATCATCTGGGGTAGATGTTTGGCCTAGCAGTTAAAACGCCAGCTGGAACACCCATGTCCTACATTGCAGTGCCTGGGTTTGATCCCATTCTCCAGTTCCTAACTTCATCTTCCGCTAAAGCAGACCCTGCGAGGTAGCCATGATGGCTAAAATAGGCGGGTTAGTGCCACCCACTTGGGAGACCTGCATTGAGTTTCCAGTTTCTGGCATTTGGGGAGTGAAACAAGGGAGAGGGGCTCTCTCCTTTTCTCCATGTATCTATGCCTCTCAAATAAACAAATAAAAATCTAATTAATAGATAGTTACACCATCTATGTATTGTGGTCCGAGAACCCCCAACCTAAGGAAGGAGTTTAATTTGTAATCCTGACCCAATAATCACCAGGAACACCTTGCAAAGCTAAAATGCAAATACAGTTGTAAAACCCCTTAGGAGGGGAACACACCCAACCATGGCTCCCCCCACAGAAGACCCTGCCAAACTTGAGCGCCCAGTGCAAAACTTAGAGGTGTATAAACATACAGTCCTACCTGAGCAAGAGTAAGTGAATAACATAATTGCAATCCTTGTTTTAGATGTTGTTGGACTTCTAGGTTGTCTGCACTTTCTCAGACTGAGACTCTGAGAACAAAAGCAGAATTATCGAGCAGTCTAAGAAATATGTTGACGTGACTAAATATATTTAAAAGTGAACCAAAATCATGAGAAAAGAATTCTAGCCTATCAACACAGAATGTTTTATTATGTGAAAAAAAGTGGGGTTTTTTTGTTTAAGGAAAAAGGCTACAAATGAGTAGATATGGTTGACTCTAAATATACCCACGTGTGTACTGCTACATAATATGAAAGTACCAAAAAACTTTGTGGAAGAATGGAATTAAAAATTGTTTATTTTGGTGCAGATAATTGTGAAATCCAGGTATATGCAAGGTCTTTAAAAAGTTCATGCAAAATGGGTAAGAGGCAAAACCCTGCATGGCATGATCACTCTGAAGTGCAGAAGTGAACAATGATCAGTTCTGAGTAGTGGGCTGGTGGATGGTTTCCCTTTTTAAAAAACTGATCATCGTCTTTCTGAGTTTTAAAGAATGACTATTTTTATTGTTACATAAGAAAAGACAAAATTAAAGTAATCTGAATATTTGCAGTCTTGATAATCCTAGCATAATGGAAGGGAGGAGTTCCTCACTGAGAAGTGTGCAAGGCACTGTGTGTCTCAGTCTCTAGAGAGGCCCTGCCTGGGTGCAACCCTGAACCTGGGTGGTGTTGCAGGTGTTTTGCTTTTGAGGGTCATTAGGGCAAAGCACAGGTTGTACCACTCTTTTCGGGAGGCAGCAGTGTTTGTTCTGTTGTTTATATGTGGTAATTTCTGAGTGGCACATGTCTCTCCTTAGACATGTATCGAGTTTGTACCCCAGGGGGGCTGCAGTCACTCAAATTAGTTTAAAAATATCATGAGTCTAAAAGATCAAGTTTCTTTTCTATTAACGCGGAGCTCACTGGAACCCCTTTGATCATACCATGTTTCTAAGGATGCCACTGGGGAGCCTTTGTCATTTTGCTTTGTATTCTCATGTTGAGTCAACTTTGCCTACTACTAATTTCACAGCTCTTGTAGAAAACATCCGTAAATACACTTGACAGAATACACTATGTACCCGCAAGTCTGATTTAGGGCTTCTGACGGGTAAAAACAGATAATGCCAAGGCCCCAGGAGAATCTGCCTCCGTCACCATTACACCTGGCTTGATTCCCAAGGCTCTTGAAGGGATGTACCCAAACCGCCCTCCATCCCTCCCTCCCTCTCTCCCAGTCTTCCTCTCTCCCTCCCTCCCTTCCTTCCTTTACTCTCTCCCTCTCTTCCCTCCTCTTTCTTGCTTCTCCTTCCTTCCTTCCTTCCTTTCAAGATTTATTCATTTATTTGAAAGGCAGAGACAGAGAGAGAGAAGGAGAAAGAAAGAGAGAGAGAGAGAGAGAGAGAGAGAGAGAGACAGAGAGACAGGTCTTCTATCCGCTGGCTCACTCCCCAAATGGCTGCAATGGCTGGAGCTGGGCTGATCCAAAGCCAGGAGCCAGGAGCTTCTTCTGGGTCTCCCACATGGGTGCAGGGGCCCAAGGATTTGGGCCATCTTCTGCTTTCTCAGGTGCATTAGCAGGGAGCTGGATCGGAAGTGGAGCAGCCAGGACTTGAACCATGCTCATATGGGATGCTGGCACTGCAGCTGGCAGCGTAACCTGCTGCACCACAGCGTTGGGTCTCTATGGTTGATGTTGTATCACTGTACTTGTTTCCATCTCCACTGCATGTCAATTCTTGCTTCACAGTGTAATATTGGCAAAGTATCTTGAGGTTCAATTCAGTAAATACTTTTTACCTTTGAAGTTAAACTCAATAAATATTTATTGAATTGAGACATTCAGTATGCTAATTACTGAGGTACAGAGCTGTGTAAGGCTGACCCTGCCCTTAAGGAGCTCAGAGTCTTGTAGGGGAGACAGATAAATGAACAAATAGTACCACAATCGTGCAACCACAGAAGTATGGACCAGATATGTACTAGGGCAAAGGAGGGAACGAATGATTGCTTGTATCTATTTCAAAAGCAAATTTTTTTGGAGGGGAAGAAAATTCAAATGTAAATAAAGAGAAATAACTGAGGTAATACACAGATGCAGGAGGAGAAAACCCACAGATTACCAAGTGTGGGGGCGGATGTTTGGCCTAGCAGTTAAGCCACCACTTGCCTCCCGTATCGGAATGCCTGGGTTCCGGTCCTGATTCCACTCCCCGTTCCAGCTTCCTGCTAATACCCATCCTGGGAGGCAGCAGGTGATGAGGGTTGAAGTAGCTGGGTCCCTGCCACTCATGGGTGAGACCTGGATCAAGTTCCCAGCTTGCGGCTTTGGGCTGGCCCAGCCCCAGCTGTTGCCGGCATTTAGGGAGTGAATCAGCAGATGGGAACTCTGTGTCTCTCTCTCAAATAAAATACACAAATAAAATTTTAAAAGATAACCAAGTGTGATTTTTGTAATGGTTTAATTATTTCCCCAACGCAGGTACCTATTTGAACTGAAGGAAGACGACAATGCGTGTAAAAAAGCGCAGCAGACAGGCACCTTTTACCTCTTTCACCACCTGGCTCCTTTGCTTCAAATATCAGAGCGTCATTATGTGGCCCCCCGCGTCAGCCTGTTAGGTAAGCCCACAGTGGACCCCTGGATTCATGGCTACCATGTAGTTCATACTGATTCTGTAAAGACAGCTCCTTGAACTTTTCAATTTTTCACACTTGTGTAGCTGCTTCTGTCAATTAATAATTTATTGTATGAACCCTAGCTCTCCAGTCAAAAGGATTATGATATGAACCACTAATGCCTTAAACCAGGGCTCAATAAACTGCTGTTTTATAAATACTTTTTTTACATTCTTGTTCATTTGCTTATGTGTTGTCTATGGTTTGCGTCTGCGCTGTAACGGCAGAACCGAGTAGTTGTGAAAAGACTGTATGACTAAACCAGTCTAAAACCCTTGGTATCGCTTTACAGAAAAAGGTTGCCTGAGATTTCCAGCCTTAGACTGGGGACTTCCAGCCTCATCTGTTACAGAACTTCATTTTTATGAAAAGGGTCAAAATTAAAAGTGAATTAAAAGGCCGGCACCGCGGCTCAGTAGGCTAATCCTCCACCTTGCAGCGCCGGCACACCGGGTTCTAGCCCTGGTTGCCCCTCTTCCAGGCCAGCTCTCTGCTGTGGCCAGGGAGTACAGTGGAGGATGGCCCAAGTGCTTGGGCCCTGCACCCCATGGGAGACCAGGAGAAGTACCTGGCTCCTGCCATCGGATCAGCGCAGTGCGCCGGCTGCAGTGCGCCGGCTGCAGTGGCCATTGGAGGGTGAACCAACGGCAAAGGAAGACCTTTCTCTCTCTCTCTCTCTCTCACTGTCCACTCTGTCAAAAAAAAAAAAAAAGTGAATTAACATAAAACTCTTTCAGTATTTATAAGTAAAGCTATCTAAGCTGTTGGCATTTGGCATTCAAAATACTATCAGATTTTTAGACATGCTTTTGAACTATTTTTTTTATATGATGGGCCTACATTTTTTTTCTAAAATATTTACTGATTCATTTATTTGAAAGGCAGAATGATGGGAGTGGAGGTTGGAAGGAAAGAGACAGAGACAGAGACAGAGAGAGATTCATTTTCTACCTGCTGGTTGAGTCTTCAAATGGCCACAACAGCCAGGTCTGGGCCAGGCCAAAGCCAGAAGCTAGGAACACCATCCTGGTCTCTTACGTGAGTGGCAGGGGTCCAAGTACTTGGCCATCATCCCCTGCTTTCGCGGGCACATTAGCAGGAAGCTGGATCAGAAGCAGCTGGGAGGCCTGTGTTACAAGCAGCAACTTGACCCACTGTGCCACAATGCTGGCCCTTAAATTTCACTTTTATTTGCTGTCACCATATCCTGGATAACTTTTGACTACATTGCCAGTGAATTTCCCCCGGGTCAGATGTTGAAGTTCTCGGATAGGTAGTTTGCAGCAGTGCATAAGGTGCTAAGCATTGTGATGAACAAATTAATAAGTCCCACATGCACAGAGGGGCAAGTTTACTGTCTACACAGTACTTACCGCTGACAGATGGAGTTTCAGATGTGAGTAACCCCCTGGCCCACAAAAGCAGCACACTCTGGAGGCTAATTCTAGAACTGGATTGGTCGCTTCCATTTTACATTGTGATACTTACTGTTTTCAGTGCCTTAATAACATAACCATCGTGCAACTTATGAACTAGAGAATATGTTCCTTCCATCATGCAATCATAGAGTAACACAGTATTACTCAAGATTCCTTGTTTGACCTTAATCGCTCAGACTGTTGAAGGAGACACTGAGGCCTAGTTAGGTGAAGTGATCTGATCAAGAGTGCACAGTAATAGCTTCAGGGCAGTGACTTTAAGCCAAGAACAGCAGACCCTCCATATCTACTGTCCTGCATCCTGGATTCAACCAACCACAAACTGAAAATATTTGGGGAAAACATTGCATCTGAGGCAGGTGTTTGGCACAGTGGTTGAGACTTGAACAGCTACATTGTGAATGGCTGGATTCCAGTCCTGGCTCCACTTCTGTTCCAGTTTCCTGCTAATGCACACCTCTGAGAAGCAGCCAGTGAAGGCTTAAGTACCTGAGTTCAGGGCTCCTGGTTCTGCCAGCATTTGGGGACTGAACAAGCAGATGGAGTATCTTGTTCCATCTTTCAGGTCAATGAATAAATTTTAAAAATGGTGTAGGATTTACATTAAAAATTAGGCCTTCCCTTTTAAAAAAATCACATCTGTACTAAACATATGGTTTTTGTAGTCATTATTCCCTAAACAATACAACAAATATTGACATAGCACTTACATTGTCTTAGGTATTATAAGCAATCTAGAGATTATTTAAAGTATATGGGAGGATGTACATTGTATGGCATTTTATATAAGGGACTAGTCTGCCGCTTTATATAAAGGACTCGAGCATCTCCAGGTTTCGGTATCCGAGGGTGGTTTTGGCACCAGTCTCCCCTGGATAGCACTGAGTAGCTGTGACCCTGCTTTAAGCTGACGTAGATGATTTCCTGTGAGACGAGTATGGGTGTAGTGGTTTAATTGAAGCCCTTCTGCTTCTGAAGAGTTGGAAAAGCTCCTGGAGAAGTGCGGCCAGGATACGCAGAGGATAGAGGATTCCGTGCTGATTGGATGCTCTGAACAGCAGGAAGCATGGTTTGCTCTGGATCTAGGACTGAACAGCTCCTCTGCTGTAAGCGGTACGTAGCAGTGCTCCCGCTGAGCGCTGCCCAGCACTTCTCAGACTTGGGGTCTCACATACTGATGAAGAATGTTTTTCAAAATTTGGAGAATACAGAAAGGTGGCGAACTTTCTATTTTATTTCAAATAAGGACATAATAATACTATCACCTACCATCACCATTTAAAAGAAAATAAGACATTTTAATGCTTTCTAAACTAAGTTGTGGGTACACATGTTTATGAATTCTCTGTACCTTTATATACTTTATATCTTAAATGTTTCATAGAAGATGTTTTAAGATTCATGCCATCATTTTTTTTTTTTTATTTTCTCTTAGCAGTGCAGGCAAATAAAAATGTTCCCATGGAGTATTTCTCGTCCTCAGACCTCCATTTGGGAACCACGTTGCTATAGGTTCATGGCCCCTATCCGGCTTTCCTTCTCTTTTTAAGGAACTGGGCATAGAAGTGATGATGCTGGAGTGGAGGTCAGACAGAAGCTTCACGGTCCCATTTCATCTCTTTTCCAGGGATAACGTGTGGCTAATGCAAATATTCTTACTGCCCTGAAGAGGATACTGGGAAATACTATAATGTTTCCCAAACTGGCCTGAATATAAGAAACACCTGGTGCTTGTTTAAAAAAAAAAAAAAAAAAGTTCTGGGCCTCATTCCACACCTGCTGCTTCTGCACCTCCAGGTAGGGCTTGAGAACCTATAGATTTTTATTTTCTCCAGCTGAGTCTTATTAGGCTAGTTTGGGAAACAGGATAGACTGGAGAGGGGCCTGGTGGCAAAGTCTGTTTGACAATTGTCTGATTTTCCTCTTTGCCAATTTTCTAGCCTCCTTGCAGAAATCTCAAATGGAGACGGAGCTCCAGGGGTCCTTCATTGAGCTGAGGAAGGCCCTCTTCCAGATGGACGTGAAGGATGTCCCCTTGCTGTTCACGGTACACTCTGAATTTTCAGTTCTGTAGAAAACTTAATAGTGTGATGTATAGGCACATCCGTGAGTGCATACACAAGGCTGGGGTCACAGTGATCTCTTCTCCTGCAGATCAGAGGTTTTCCTACAGGTTTTGGCAGGGTGCCATAGGAAGATGGCTCGCTCTTCTTGTGCTTGTGTTTTTGGCAGAACTGCTGTCAAAACCATTTCCTCTTAAAGACTGCAAATCTATGGCAGTACTATCTGTCGGCCTCATAAACACTATTAACATCCACAGCATAACATCCACCATCGTGCTTTTCCTATGAGGCATAATTTTACATTGCTTTAATGACCTGTCCTCCCAGCTTCAGATTTCTCTTGCTTAAGTGTTTTGATAGTTCATTTACTTTTTTTTTTTTTTTAAGATTTATTTATGGCCGGTGCCGCAGCTCAATAGGCTAATCCTCCACCTAGCGGCGCCGGCACACCGGGTTCTAGTCCCGGTCAGGGCGCCGGATTCTGTCCCGGTTGCCCCTCTTCCAGGCCAAATCTCTGCTGTGGCCAGGGAGTGCAGTGGAGGATGGCCCAAGTGCTTGGGCCCTGCACCCCATGGGAGACCAGGATAAGCACCTGGCTCCTGCCTTCGGATTGGCACGGTGTGCCGGCCGCAGCGCACCAGCCGTGGTGGCCATTGGAGGGTGAACCAACGGCAAAGGAAGACCTTTCTCTCTGTCTCTCTCTCTCACTATCCACTCTGCCTGTCAAAAAATAAAAAAATAAAAATAAAAAATAAAAAAAAGATTTATTTATTTGAAAGTCAAAGAGAGAGAGAGAATGCTTCCATCTGCGGTTCACTCCCCAGATGGCCACAATAGCCAGGGCTGGTCCAGGCTGAAGCCAGGAGCCAGGAGCTTCTTCAGGGTCTCCCTTGCAGGTGTAGGGGCCCAAGTACTTGGGCCATCTTCTGCTTCTTTTCCAAGGCCATTAGGAGTGAGCTACATCAGAAGTGGAGCAGCTGGGACACAAACCAGCACCTACATAGGATGCAGGCATTGCAGGAGGCTGCTTCACCTGCTATGCCACAATGCTATCTAAAGGGAGACCTCTAAACAGTTTATAATTGGAAAAAAATTTTTGAACTCTGTTGGGAAGGAATATATGAGATGTTGAACTATACTGGAAAGATTTTCTTTTTCAACTGGGTAGCGAGTACATGGGCATTCATAAATATTTTATGTTAAAAAAATTTTGACATTTATGTATTTAAAAGATGGAGAGACAGAGAGATCTCTAATACACAGGTTCATTCCCCAAATGCCTCTAGGAACTAGGAACTCAGTCCTGGTCTTCCACGTGGTTGGCAGGGACCCAGCTACTGAGTCATAACCTGCTGCTTCCCAGGGTGCACATTAGCAGGAACCTAGAATGCACAGCAGAGCCAGAATTTGAACCCTGCGCTCCAGTGTGGGATGTGGTGTCCCAAACAGCAGCTTAACTAACGCACCGAACACCCACACTCTTACATGTTTTAAATAACTCATCATCTCTTTACAGCCCTTATCTCTTGAGGAACAGTGTTTTTTTTTTTTTTCTTCATACTACTTGTTGAACTTTTTTACTTGGTGTAGGGTTAACTTTAATTATTATTATTATTATTTATTTGAAAGACAGTTACAGAGAGAGGTACAGCCAGAGAGAGATCTTCCATCCACTGGTTCACTCCCCAAATGACCACAACAGCCAGAGCTGAGCTGATCCGAAGCCAGGAGCCAGGAGCCAGGAGCCAGGAGCTTCTTCTGGGTCTCCCACATGGGGCAGGGGCCCAAGCACTTGGGCCATCTTCTACTGCTTTCCCAGGCCACAGCAGAGAGCTGGATTGGGAGATGAGCAGCTGGGACTCGAACTGACACCATGTAGAATGCCGGCCCTGCAAGCTGAGGCCTTAACCCATTGTGTCACAGCACCAGCCACAGTGTAGTGTTAACTTTATGGTCATTAAGTAAACTGAAAGTAGATTTTTGTAAAACTTAAGAGTGGGAATGGGAGAGGGAGGAGGAAAAAGGGTTGGAGCTTGGGCAGGAGAGAGGGTAGGATGGGAAGTATCACTCTGTTCCTAAATCTGTATATATGAAACTTGTAAACTTAAATAAAATTTTTTAAAAAAACTTCATCATCCATTTTAAAATATGCTTTCCTTTACTTAGATTTCTGATGCTAGAGGAATATGTTCATATAGTTTCCTTATCTTAAAGTTTAAATTAGTAACCATTTAAAGTAGTGAAGCTGGGGGCTGATGCTGTGGTGTGGCAGGTAAAGCCACAGCCTACAGTGCCGGCATCCCATATGGGCACCGATTCAAGTCCCAGCTGCTCTGCTTCCTATCCAGCTCTCTGCTATGGCCTGGGAAAGCAGTACAAGATGGCCCAAGTCCTTGGGTCCCTGCACCTGCCTGGGAGACCTGGAAGATGCTCCAGTCTCCTGGCTTTGGATCAGGTCCAGCTCTGGCTCTTGCGGCCATCTGGGGAGTAAACCAGCGGATAGAAGACCTCTTTCTCTCTCTGCCTCTGCCTCACTGTAACTCTGCCTTTCAAAACAAACAAACAAACAAACAAATATCTTTTAAAAAATTAAAGTAGTGAAGCTGGAAAGACGCCGACATTTCCCTATGCACTGCTCTGGAGACATGCCTGGTGCCGTTCTGGGTGAGCCCCACAAGCTTTCTAAATGAAAACCAGGCATGTCTCTGTACTCGCAGGCTCAGGCTCTCCTCAGCTGGCATGATGCTCACCAGTTCTGCAGCAGAAGTGGGCAGCCCACCAGGAAGAACATGGCAGGGAGCAAGCGTGTGTGCCCTTCCAGTAACATCATCTATTACCCACAAGTAAGCAGGGCTTCAAGGGGACAGTAATCCCAGAGGTCATGGGCTGCTCAGTTCTGGCGAAGGAAGCCCACCCAATCATAAGGCTCTTCTTCCTTCAGTTCACTAGAGGCCCTAAAGGGCCCCTGGCTCAGTTTCCATCCCCCTCTCTTAGATGGCTCCCGTGGTGATCACTCTGGTGTCAGATGGAACCCGATGCCTGCTTGCCCGCCAGAGCTCCTTTCCCAAAGGAATGTACTCTGCCTTGGCAGGGTTCTGCGATATAGGTAAGTTCAGGGGATAAACAGGTGACACTGGAGGACCTAAAGTCTTATTAACAGGTGTTTGTTGCTGTTGCCATGGTGCTTGGTATCTCAAGCACATTCTTCCTTGTCACATCAAGAAAACCGCTGACATCCTAATTTTCCAGTATTAGGCAAATTTTTCAAACATGCAGCACACTTGAGAGAATCATACAGTGAACACCTGTATGCCTACACCTAGATTCCATAGCTTTGTACTCCATGTATCAAATAGCCATTCATTTGCCAATTAGTTTTTTAGTCAGCTCTTTGTTATTTGAACTAAAATACCCAAGAAGAGCTTCATGGAAAGAAAAGAATACTTCTGCTTACAGTTTGGAGGTACACAGTTCAGCACTGGGTGGTCCCGTTACTCTGGAGTCTGGTGGAGGCTGGCAGAGGTGGGGCAGGAACGGAAGCATAATCACATGGTAAGCCAGGAGGCAGAGAGAAAGAAGCAAGGCCAAACTTAGCTTAAATAAGCAACCATCCCTTGGGAACTGCCTTCTGAGGCAAGTTCCCAGTGACCTAAGGACCTGCCACCAGACCCACCACTCACAGGCCATAATTAGATCATTCTCCACCTTCAGTCCATCCACCCTTAACATTAAGACTTTACATTGAGGGGCCAGCACTGTGGCTCAGCGGGTAAAGCCGCCGCCTGCAGTGCCAGCATCCCATATAGGCACCAGTTCAAGTCCGGCTGCTCCTCTTCTGATCCAGCTCTCTGCTATGGCCTGGGAAAGCAGTAGAAGATGGCCTGAGTCCTTGGGCCCCTGCACCCATGTGGGAGACCTGGAAGAAACTCCTGACTCCTGGCTTCAGATCAGATGGGCTGTGGCCATTGTGGCCATCTAGGGAGTGAACCAGTAGATGGAAGACCTCCCCACCACCACCTCTTTGTAACTCTGTCTTTCAAATAATCTTTAAATAACAGAAAGACTTAAGAAGTGGCCACCAAAGAAGGATGTACTTTTCTCTGAAGGGAGGAGAGAACTTCCACTTTGCTTATGGCTTTGTCGAGCTACTGTATCTAAAAGGCTTCCATAGCCAAGGCAGCTCATGTCAAGAGCCTTAGGTGATCACTTATGCCATACATAAGAGTGTTATTTGTTAAAAAAAAAAACAACAAGAGGCACTGTGCACTAAGTTCTCATTCAGGACCTCTGTCCCCAGAGTTGTACCATGAGACTTAATAGTAAAACTTGTTCTGAAGAATCACTTCCTTTTAGTGTATTAAATGGAGGATATTACATCTCATAAGTTATAGTTACGTCTAAGAGCTCACAAAAGATGTATCATGCTTGGGTTCTTCTTTAAAGAATCAAATTTCTAAAAGGAAAGAAGGGGGAGAAAGGAAGGGATAAGAGGAAGGGGGGAAGCAAAATCATCTTCAAGAAGCGGTAACAGAACAGTCCTTGTCTAGACTGTTGAGGAACTGTTCTCTTAGTTGTTTAAATTCCATTCTTTTTTTTTTCTTTCTCATACAGGAGAGGGAGGAAGAGGAGGGGGAGAGTGGGGGGTGCAGGTACAGTGGGAAGAAATACTATGTTCTTAATGTATTTATGAGATACATACAAATTAAGAAAAAAAAGACTTTACATCTGCATGAGTTTGGGGAGCCAAGTTTTGTTCATTCTGTAACACCATCCACCAGTTCATCTTATTTCTTGATGCACAAATTATAAACATTATTACACGTCTCCCTAAATATTTCAGCATCTTTAATATCAACTACAACTCAATATTTATTCATAGCTTGGTCATTTTTTTCCCAGCTCATTGGGGTAAAATTTGAACATGGTGGGAAGTGGAATTTTTAGCAACCTTGTGGGCAGCAGTGGCCTCCCCCACTGCCAGCCTTACTTCACATTGTAACGAACCTAGCAGGCTCAAGCACTGGTTCAGTATCCAACTCCAGACTTGATTCCTATTGTTGGTAAGAGTCAAAGGTGTAGGACACTCCCAAAGACGCTTCATAGACACTAAGTCAGTTTGGCACTCCATTCAAAATGGGCTATCATGATACAGACACATGACAGACTTCCTGCAGCAGGCTGTCCTGAATTACTCTGAATGCTTGCAGGTGAGAGTGTGGAAGAGGCTGTTCGTCGGGAAGTTGCAGAAGAGGTGGGACTGGAAGTGGAAAGCCTGCAGTACTCCACATCCCAACACTGGCCCTTTCCTAACTGTTCTCTCATGATTGCTTGTCACGCAACTGTGAAGCCAGGGCAGACAGAGGTGAGTTCTTGTTTCCCTTATGCTGTGAGGCTTCCTTGGCTTTACTTCTTACATCTCTATCATGTCCACCATGGCTTACATTACAAGATGTATGACTTATAACCCCAAGGAATTTGCAGTATAGTAAACCATCACCATTCTCCCCTGTATATCTCCCAATTATGAGATAATTTTTGAACTACTTTATTGAGGTACAATTGACATAGAAAAGCTGTAATTAATGAATGCAATTTGATGAATTTGGAGATAAATATACACCTCTGATACCATCAAATTATACCTATGCTATACATTTATTCATTGCATCCAAGTTTCTTCCTGTCCCCTTTGGTTTTTCTTTTTCGCAATAAAAGCACTTAACATAAGATCTATTCTTAGAAAAATTTTACATAAACAACACAGTATTAACGATAGGCCCTATGTTGTACAGATCTTCAACATATTTTACGTAACTGAAACTTTATACCCTTTAACCAATACCTCCCCATTTCCTCCTTTCCACTAGACCCTGGGCACCACCATTCTACTGTGTTTCTATGTTTGACCAATTGGGGTTCCACATGTGAGTTCATCTAGATTTTGTCTGTGTCTAGTTTATTTCATGTAGCATACCCTCCATGTTCATCCATTTTGTTGAAATGCAGTTTTCCTTTTTGCAAAGTTGAATATCCCATTGCATTTATTTACCGCTTCTTTATCCATTCGTCCACGATGGATAATTTAGATTGTTTACGTATCCTGGCTGTTATGAATGCTGCTGCAATGAATGTGGGAGTGCAGTTACCCATCTCCTCAGGGTTCAGATTTCAGTTCCTTTGGATATATATCCAGAAGTGGGATTGCTTGATCAAACGTAATTCTGGTTTTTTTTTTTTTTTTTTTTTTTTTTGACAGGCAGAGTGGACAGTGAGAGAGAGAGACAGAGAAAGGTCTTCCTTTGCCGTTGGTTCACCCTCCAATGGCCGCCGCTGCAGCCGGCGCACCGCGCTGATCCTGGCAGGAGCCAGGAGCCAGGTGCTTTTCCTGGTCTCCCATGGGGTGCAGGGCCCAAGCACCTGGGCCATCCTCCACTGCACTCCCTGGCCATAGCAGAGAGCTGGCCTGGAAGAGGGGCAACCGGGACAGAATCCGGCGCCCCAACCGGGACTAGAACCCGGTGTGCCGGCGCCGCAAGGTGGAGGATTAGCCTATTGAGCCACGGCGCCGGCTCCGTAATTCTGGTTTTTAAAGGTTTTATTTGAGTGGCAGTTACAGGGGAGAGGGGAGCAGGTACCTTCCATTCGCTGGTTCACTTCCCAAATGGCTGCAGTGGCCAGGGCTGGGCCAGGCCAAGCATGGAGCCTGGATCTCTCCATCTCAGTCTCCCACATGGGTACAGGGACCCAAGTACCTGGGCCATCTTTCACTGCTTTCCCAGGCGCATTATCAGGGAGATGGATGGGGAGTGGAGTAGACAGGACTCAGACCTGCACTCATACGGGTGCTGGCATCACAGGGGTGGCTCACCTGCTGTGCCACAACACCAGCCCTGATAGTTCTATTTTTAATTTTTTGAGGAAATTTCCTCTTCGTTTCTCTTTGTGGCTGCACCCACTTACATTCCCCACAACGGTGTACAAGGGTTCTTTTTTCCGCAAATCCTTGCCAGCATTGGTTGTCCTTTATTTTTGATGATAACTATCCTAGCAGATGCGAGGTGATAGCTCATGGTTTTGATTTGCATTTCCTTGATTAGTGATGCTGAACAACTTTTCATATAACTTTAGCCACATGTGTGTCTTCTTTTGAAAGCTGTCTCTTCTGGTCCTTTGCCCGTTATTTCTAGTTTTTTGTTTTTTAGATTTGAGTTGTAGGTGTTCCTTAGGTACTTTATATATTAGTCCTTTATCAGATACATGGTCTGTAAATATTTTCTTCCATTTTGTAGGTTGCTTTTTTTCCCCCTTTGCTCTGATGAAGTTTTTAGTCCGATGTAATCCCACCTGACTATTTTTGCTTTTGTTTCCTGTGCTTCTGTTGTGCTATCTAGGAAATCATTGCTCAGTTCAGTGTCTAGAAGCTTATTCAGTATGTTTTCTTTTTTTTGTATGATTTATTTATTTATTATTTGAAAGGCAGAGTTACAGAGAGGCAGAGGCAGAGGCAAAGAAAGAGATCTTCCATTTGCTGGTCCACTCCCCAAATGGCCACAATGGCCAGGGGCTGGGCTAGGCCAATGCAAGGAGCCCAAGGACTTGGGCCAGCTTTTACTGCTTTCCCAGGCCATAGCAGAGAGTGGACTGCAAGTAGAGCAGCCGGGTCTCAAACTGGTGCCCATATGGGATGCGAGCGCTGCAGGCAGTGACTTTACCTTGCTATGCCACAGCACCGTCCCCTCCAAGTTTTCTTCTAAGAGTTGTATTCTCTCAGATTTTACATTTAAGTCTTTAATCCCTTTGGAGCATTTTTTTTTAACTTGGTGTGACACACAACTCAATTTCATTCTTCTGAATGTGGATATCCAATTTTCTCAACACCATTTATATAAGACAATTCCTCTTCCATTGTCATGTTTTGAGAGAATCTTACATATAGTGGGCACATAAATTATTTAACTTAACTGTTTTCAGGACTGGCCTTATTGCTCAAGATGTTGTCTTATCTAACTTCTCACTCTTCTACTTTTTTTAAGATTTGATTTATTTGAAAGGCAGAGTTACAGAGAGAGGAAGAGAGAGAGAGAAAGAGAACCAGATCTTGCATCTGCTGGTTCACTCTCCAAATGGCTGCAATGGCAGGGTTGGGCCAAGCTGAAGCCAGGAGCCAGGAGCTTCATCTGGTCTCCCATGTGGGTACAGGGGCTCAAGTTCTTGGCCCATCTCTGCTGCCTTCCCAGGCACATTAGCAGGGAGCTAAAGCAGAAGTGGAACAGCGAGGACTTGAACCAGTGCCCATGTGGGATGCCAGCATTGCAGGCAGTGGCTTAACCCACTGCTCCACTGCGCTAGCCACCAACTCTTCTGTAGCATCCTGAGAGATGGCATTGTGGTTCCTGCCTGCTATGGTCTACCTAGTGTGTGTGTGTGTGTGTGTGTGTGTGTTTTAAAAGATTATTTATTATTTATTTCAAAGTCAAGAGTTACATAGAGATAGAAGGAGAGGTAGAGGTAGAGGTAGAGAGAGAGAGAGAGAGGTCCTCCATCTGCTGGAGAGAGAGAGAGAGAGAGGTCCTCCATCTGCCGGTTCACTCCCCAATTGGCTGCAATGGCCAGAGCTGCACCAATCTGAAACCAGGAGCCAGTAGTCTCTTCTGGGCCTCCTATGCAGGTGCAGGAGCCCAAGCACTTGGGCCATCTTATACTGCTTTCCCAGGCCACAGCAGAGAGCTGGACTGGAAGTGGAGGAGCTGGGACTCAAACCTGCGCCCATATGGGATGCCGGCACTGCAGGTAGTGGCCCCAGCCGCTATGCCACAGTGCCAGTTGTGTGGTTTTTATAGCACATCTAATCTATCTCGGCTTCCTGTGGACAAAGTTTATATTAGTTTGGTTTCTGCAAAAAAATACACTATGCTTCTGATTATCATTAATCCTTATCCTTGGAAAATCCTTATCCTTAGAAAAAAAGAGTAACATTTATAATTAAAAAAAAAAAAAAAAGGATTTGAAAGGCAGAGTTAGGAGAAGAGACAGGGGCCGGCACTGTGGCTCACTTGGTTAATCTTCCACCTGCGGCGCCGGCATCCCATATGGGTGCCGGGTTCTAGTCCCGGTTGCTCCTCTTCCAGTCCAGCTCTCTGCTGTGGCCTGGGAAGGCAGTGGAGGATGGCCCAAGTGCTTGGGCACCTGCACCCGTGTGGGAGACCAGGAAGAAGCACCTGGCTCCTGGCTTCGGATTGGCATAGCTCTGTCCGTAGTGGCCATTTGGGGGGTGAACCAATGGAAGGAAGACCTTTCTCTCTGTCTCTCTCTCTCAATCTGTCAAATAAATTAAAAAAAAAAGAAGAAGAAGAAGAAGAGACAGCAATCTTCCATCTACTAGTTTACTACCCAAATGGCTGTAATGACCGTGGCTGGGGCAGGTAGAAGACAGAAGCCTAGAACTTGATCCAGACCGCCGACCTGGAAGACGGGGGCCCAAGCACTCAGACCATCTTCTGCTGCCTTTCCAGGTGCATCAGCAAGAAGCTCGATTGGAAGCAAAATATCTGGGACTCAGACAAGCGCTCTGATACGGGATGGTGGCATCGAAGTGGCAGCTTAACCTGCGATGCCACAATGCCAGCTTTTGCACTTTTTTAAAAAAAAAAATGTATTTATTTGAAAGGCAGAGACACAGAGAGAGAGAAGAGAGAAGAGAGAGAGAGAAAGGGAAAGGGAGAAAATCTTCCATCACTAGTTCACTGCCCAAATGGCTACAGTAGTCAGGCTGGACCAGGCCAAAGCCAGGAGCTTTATCCGGGTCTCCCATGTGGGTACAGGGGTCAAGCCCTTGGGCTATCTTCTGCTACTTTCCCAGGCACATTAGCAGGAAGCTGGATCAGAATGTAGCAGATGGGACTCAAATCAGCACCCATACACGATGCTGGCACTACAGGTGGTGACTTAACCTGCTGTGCCACAGTACTAGCCCCTGTATCTTCTTTTTCAATTGAAAGAGTCATACGTCATTAGGAGTGCAAAGAAAAGCAAGTACTATTCATAACTTCCTCTCAATCTTAATTACTTTCAATATTTCATCTTTGAACTTATAGGTTTTTTTTTTATTTGACAGGTAGAGTTATGGACAGTGAGAGAGAGAGACAGAAAGGGGATTTTTTTTAAGATTTATTTATTTGAAAAGCAGAGTTACAGAGAGGCAGAGGCGGGGAGGGGAGGGAGGGAGGGAGGGGGAGTCTTCTCTTCCATCCACTGGTTCACTTCCCAAATCGCCACAACAGCCGGGGCTGGGCTGATCCGAAACCGGAAGCCTCTTCTGGGTCTCCCAGATGGGTGCAGGGGCTCAAGGACTTGGATCCTCCTTCACTGCTTTCCCAGCCGCATCAGCAGGGAACTGGATCTGAAGTGTAGCAGCTGGGACTCGAACCAGCATCCATATGGGATGCTGGCACTGTAGGCGGTAGCTTTACTCACTACACTACAGCACCGGCCCCTAATTCTCATCTCTTATACCTATTTGGCATCTGGGCAATATCCAGAACTATTTTCACTATCTTCTAAGATTTCTTAATTCTAGAATCATTTCCTTAGCTTTGGCTGCAGTATTTTAAATTTTGTAGCTCCTAACCTTACATCCTTTCCTTCTTTATATCTTTCAGATCCAGCTGAACTTGAAAGAACTAGAGGCAGCTGCCTGGTTCAGTCATGATGAGGTGGCCGCAGCCCTGAGGAGAAAGAATCCTTACATTCGTCAACAGAATGAGACTTTTCCGTTCTGGGTGCCCCCGAAGTTAGCCATTGCTCACCAACTGATTAAGGAATGGGTGGAAAAACAGGCCTGTTCCCCGCCTGCTTAGCCCGGATGAACTCACCTAGAACCCTCCTTGGTATCCTCCGAGGAGAGACCCGAGATTAACTGTAAAGGGGAGGTGACAAGGCCAGCTGCAGGCCAGTAAGGCAGAGCAGATGAGCCTATAACGAGACACTCATATCAGCAGTGTTACAGAACGAAGTCCTTACTAACAGACAATCAAATATGCCAATGGGAATCGAACAACTGATGAGCTATTAACTATCAAAATCACAGAGAATAGTAAAACATTAGTTTAGATATAGACACATGTTCACTCATTTTTCTCCAAGGTTTAGGAACAAGTATCTTCCAGTATGTGGCTTATTAACACTACATGTACAGTAATTGCCAAATATGACTGGTGTGATTTTAGCTTAAAACTTGATCTTAGTATTAAAAATATAATACTCCACTCACCACTGAGTTAGGTTTTATCCTCACAGAATTAAGAAAAATACCACAACGCAACATTTTTTAACTTGTATGCAGGTATATTCTTATACACGGTATTTAAATAAAAATCATTTCTTTCAGTCTTCCAAAGGGATGAGGAGAGTGGGAGCTCAGGTCTGTCTGTCTCAGACACATGGGATAAATCAGATGCAGTGAGGCCCTGGGTAGCTGAATCCAGGGAGACTCAAGATGGTAAGGACTTTTTTGTTCTCAGCTGTGTTACTTGCTCAGTTTGTCACTCAGGAAAAAAACTCTCAGTTTTCCAGCCTGTTTTCCTAAATGTATAGCAATGGTTACTGGCAGGTGCATACCCCAAGTGTTGATAAACATCAACTAAGGAATGAATGAGATTAAACAAATGTCAATCCCGAACCGTTTCTTGAGCCTTATGGGATAAAAGTAAGTTAGGAGTTCTCATCATTTTCGTATGCCTATTCTATACCTTGTGATAGGGAGGAGAGTTTATCTGGGAGAAATAAATAAATCTCCAAATCTGCTCAGATGTATTTTTTTCTGTCTTATGACTTGAGGAAATTTTAGAAAGTGAGAACTGGGAGTGGGAGGCAGCGAAGATGTCTTTATTGGTGTGACAAACATTTAAGTCCACAGCTGAAGCAATCAGCAGAAGCAGTACTGTTAGAGTCCAGCTGAAAAGGAGAATGGCTGGGGAAAGACTCCTCCCTTGAGATTATTCTAGGGACTAATTTGTGCTTCAAAGACTCACGTCCCAGAAACCCTAGGATTAGTCACACATCAGAGTCCCATAGGGCTAAGCAAGAGAGTTGAGATCTAAGACAGCTGAAGCACTGAAGGGTGGGTGCTGTGGCGCGGTGGGTCAAGTGCCACTTGGAATGCCAGCATCCCATACTGCAATGCCAGTGTGAGTCCTGGTTGTTCCGCTTCCTGTCTAGCTCCCTGCTAATGTGCCTGGGAAGAGAGCAGAAGATGGCCCAAGTACTTGGGTCCCTGTTACCCATCTGGGAGATCTGGATAGGGTTCTAGGCTCCTGGCTTTGGCCTGGCCCAGACCTGGCTGTTGCTACCATTTGAGGAGTGACCCAGCAGATGGAAGGTAGATATTTCTATCTCTCCGTTTCTGTCGTTCTGCCTTTCAAATAAATAAATTAATTTTAAACATAAAAAAGGAAAGCACTGCTCTCTTCACTGACCACCATCATGGCTTCAGGGCAAATCGAAGTGCCTTCTTCAGAAATTGTTGAAGAACAGCATGTGATGGGACTTCACTGTCCTGTTCTATTGGCAGGCAGCTTGCTTGCCTTTACCTGGGCCAAACCCAGTGTGTGGGAGAGAAAAGAAAGGTTCCAAGATTTCTTCATCTCTAGCAATTAGAAGAAAACAGTTCAGGGTCCATGTTATTACTGTTTCCTGATCTCTTCTACCTAATGTGGATGTGTTTGTGAGCACATGTGTACACATGACCAAATCTGAAAACAGTGACAGAACGGGGAGTGTGCAGTATTCCTGGTTATGAGTTTCCCAAACCTACTATGGAGTAACTGTTTGCTTTTTGATTAATGTGGTTTTTGGAAAAGAATAGAGTGGCTAGTGAAGCTCTGCAACACTGAACTTTGTTTCCCAGAAGCGACTGGGAAAGCTTTGCTACGAACTCCAAAGCAGACGGCAGGGTGGTGTACCGAAAATAGCAAATAAATAAAACAAACTACAAGGCTACTTGGGCTGAAGACTATAACATCCTTCAAAAACTCTGTGCAAAGTGAGATTAAAAGATTGATTTTTTTGGGTATAAAAAATTTTGAAATCCATGCGGTTTTCATAATGCACATTTTACATGCAATTTTTGGAAGCCTCCTAATATAAAGAGATTTCAGATGTTTCTACACCAGAATTTTTTTTTTAAGATTTACTTATTTGAAATACAGAGTTAGAGGGAGAGAAGGAAAGACAGATCTTCCATGCACTGGTGTACTCCCTAAATGGCCACAACTACTGGGGAGTGGCTGGATTCAGTTCCACCTCTGCTCCTGCTTCCAGCAGCAGGTGATGGCTCAAGTACATAGGCCCCTGCCACCCACACTGGTGACCCAAACAGAGTCCTTGGCTCCTGGCCTTGGCTTGGCTCATCTGCAGCTGTTGCAGGCATTTGGGGTGGGAACCAGTGGGTGGAATTTATCTATCTCTGTCTCTCTGCCTTTTAAATAAAGATTTAAAAGACAACATTTCAAAGTACCTAATATTATGTAAAATGTTAAATATGTTGCCCTATGTAATTAAAAAAAATGTTATGCTTTTTTAGTATGTAATACTTTTCCTCTTCACTCATTTCAGTCAACCACCATAAACATATAAGAGGGAGGATTGGAGAGGAGTATGATATGGTTAGCTTTCATTAATTTGTTACAGTAGATTCCCAATTAGTAAGTCTGTTAGACCATTCTCCTAATTTTTCCCTTGGTTGCTGAAGAGGGAACATTATAGCTGGCTCTCCATATCTGTGGGTTCCACATCCATGGATTCAATCAATCATGGATAAAAAAGATTTTAAAAAACTGAACTGAACTGAACTGAACAAACACAGTACATGTTTTTGTTTGTTTTTAAAGGCAGAGAAAGAGAGGAGAGAGAGAGGTGTTTTCCTTTTGCTGTTCACTTCCCAGATGGCCACAACTACCAGAAGCTGGGCTGATCTGAAGCCAGGAGCCAGGAGCCTCTTCCAGGTCTTCCACATGGGTACAGGGGCCCCAAGGGCTTGGACCATCTTCTACTGCTTTCCCAGGCCAGAGCAGAGAGCTGCATCGGAAGTGGAGCAGCCGGGACTTGAACCAGCGCTCACATGGGATGCTGGCACTGCAGGCAGCAGCTTTACTCACTACACCACAGTGCCGGCCCCCACAGTATGTTTTTTCTTGTCATTACTACCTTAACAATACAGTATGACAACCACTGATATAACACTTACACTGTAGTAGAGATTATAAGTAATTTTGAGATGAGTTAAAGTATACAGAGGAATGTGACTAGGTTAGATGCTAACATCCCATTTTATGTAAGAGATTTAAGTATCCTGATTCAGGTATGTGTTGGGGTTGAGTCTCTGACCCTCAGCTAGGATTTCCTAAAGGGACTCGTGGGTCCCTCAGAGCCACCTCCCACCTCTGGCCCCTGAGCGGAGTCAGCCATGACCAGGGTGGGCAGAATCATCCTGCCACAGCTGCTCCCCAGCCTGGGAGGGGGCGTCTAGCAGGGCTGCTGGAGTCTTGCCAGGGTCTATACACTGCATACCTCCTCCCTGGGTCTCAGGATCATGGCAAGTCTCCTGTCCAGAGAGCGCTGACTCAGGGGCTGAGGAAATCTGGAACCTTCTAGGGAGTCTGGAGCAGATGGAGGAGGTGAGCGCCCGCAAGGGACACCCAGGCATTCCCCCAGGATGGACAGAGAAGAGGAGTGGCCTTCAGAGGGAAGACACCAGCCAGGGAATCAGGGCTTGTGAGAGCAGGTGGCATCACTGTCCATACCACCTAGATGCGCAGGTGCAGGGGACTCTCAGGGGCAACTGCTACCCCAGCCAAGGATGCACCTGGCCTGGGATCCCCACCCCAGGGGCCTCCCAGAGTCAAACCCCTAACAATGCTGATGAGCCACACCCCGGAATGCAGGGAGCTGAGCTTGCAAGTGAACCCCAGATGCCAGAGCCTCCTGGGACCTCCCAGGCACAGGCTTGTGACCAGCTGAGGGAGGTCAGAGGAGGGACCCAGGCTGCTGAAGCGTGGTGAGGCAGAGACTGTGGGATACCCTTGCCCCTGAGGAAGGAGAGACGAGACGGGCAGGACACAGCCCCCAGGCACCTGCGCCCCAGCACACCCATAGGAGCACACTCTCGGCACAGAAACCTTCTCTGGCCTACTTCTGGGAGCTGCACCCCACCAGGTCATCATTGCCCACTTCTGAGTGCTCAGGTCTCCATCCCTGCCAGACAGGCCCAGGCCTGGGCACCCAGGGGCTCCAGGCCTCTGCCTAGGATCATTTCAAAACAAAAAGGTCTTAAAGCTGTATTAGAAGTAATGAATTGGAATGCAGAGTAAACGACATTGAGCAGTAGAGAAAAGCCTTAGGCACGGTCACAGTGGTGCTGGATCTAATTGCCAGTGTCTGTGCAAGGCCCTGGGTGTTGAGGGACCCTGGGGTCTCCTTCCCTGGGTGGAATCCTTCTCTGCCCATGGACTCCTGGGCACCCCTGTCTTCAGGCCTAGCTGGGGTGAGCAGGGCCAGTGCATGGCACCCATAGCAGCCCACCATGCCCCTCCCTCCTCACTGCCCCCCGCTCTCCCCAGCAGCTCAGTGCAGACAGCAGGGGTCAGCAGTGCACAGAGGTCCTGCTGCTCTCTCCCTAGGACCCCACTCGACAGCCTTGGTGCCCTCTCCTAGGTTCAGGGGGAAGAGGAAATGGGTTCCAGGATGTGTAGGAAAGAAGGCAGAGACACATGGGGGCAAGCCAGGCATGCAGGAGCCAAGGCCACCCAGATCCAGGAGACAGTACTAAGGTGACACAGACCCTCCCACCACAACAGTCCCTATTGTGCCGATCTGTCCCAGAGGTCACGGGCACTCACGGCTGCTGCTCTCCCACCCTGGCCCAGTCCCCGTAGGGCACAGGTGAATCTCAGGCATTGCCTGCAGGGTCCTGAGCGGGTCTCTGCCTGGGGCTGGGGGCTGTGGAGCCACCCACACTCTCCAGGAGCACGGGGAAGCTCTGCTGCAGCTGGGCGCTGGGGTCACAAACTGGAGCAAACTCGTTTCAATGATATGGTTTAATACAGGGTCAGTACCACCTGAGGGTGGCGGGGGTGGGGGGATAGTACAGTGGCTCCTGGCACTGCTATCGTTTCCAGTGACAGGGTGTCCTGGCCCAAGGAAGAGCCAGGGGGTGGAGGGCTCAATCAAGTGTATAGGGTGCCGTGTAGACACATGGAAGGCTGTTGCCCAGCCTGGGCAGGACAAATGGTGCACTCGGCCTCTCTTCTAGGAGGCACCCATCATCCAGGTGCCCCATAGAATAGGAAGCCAGGAGGCCTCGGGCCAGGGAGGGCACTCGGGCCTGGTCTCCCAGCCCAGGGCTGGCTCTGGCCGGCTCCAGCCCATAACTGTCCCCAGAGTGCGTGGGGCTGCCATGCCGGTAGAGGGGAGTCTTCAGCCGTGGCCCCCAGGCTGGGGCGGCCTGCATGGGCCCTGGTTCCGGGGGCTCCAAGGCCTGTGGAGGAGCCCACATCCACAGGCCCTCCCGGCTGCCAGCGTCGGAGGAGTCGTCCTCGCTGTGCTCGGGCCCGCTCAGGTTAGGGAGACTGGCGCACTGGCACAGGCCTCCCCACCTCCTTGAGCACTCTGGAGACTCCGTGGGGCTGGCCGCACCTGGAGACTCTGCGGTCCCCACAGGGGAGCCCAGGCCGAGGGGCTCTGGGCTGCCTTCGCAGCTCTCCTCCTCCTCCTCCTCCATGCCTTCCCTCACGGCGATGCGGAGACCAAAGCTTTCTGCAGGATGGATCAGCACTGCACGGGCAGCGGGACCCCTGGTCTGCTCCCACACTGCCACTGTGTCCTGAATGGCGATCTTGGCCTTCATGCCAGTGGGGGCAGGAACGTGCTGCTTCTGGGGGACGCGTGCCTGCCCCAGGGGCCTGCTGCACCGTTCGATGGCCTTGGCTGGAAGAAGAAGAGACGCGGTTTGCTTCTCCACAGCCCCCGTCTGGCCTGCAGGGTGCTTGCCCCAGCCTCACCCTGGGGTCCCCACCACCCTGTGTGACGCTGAGGACTCTCCCAGGCTGCTGGCCCTAGAGGGGAGGGTGTGTGCAGCCTGGGCCAGGGGAGCCTTGGGACACCTCCGGCTCCTCCTGCACAGCCCCACAGGGTGGATGGCCCTGCCCTCCCCGCCTCACTCTCTCATCTCTGGGGACTGAGGCACCAACTCAGGACCCTGTCACCTACCCCGCCTGACCTCCTGGGTCCTAACAGTGTATTGGCTGAGTTACCCGCATCTGAGTCCCTCCTAATGGCTGGAAAGGAACTGAGCCTAAGATGATGGGGGTGAGAGCTGGGGCTGTGGGGCAGACATGGAGTCTGGTTCAGGCCCTCGGGGACAGGGAATGCAGTTTCTAAAGAGGTGGCAGGGGTGCCCTGTGTCCTCTGACCGTAGGCCACTGTCCCTTTCCCGGTGAGACTGGGCTGTCACCGCTTCTGTCCCACGAGCACCCAGGGGAGGCAGCACCTGGAGGCACAGTGGGGCCTCCCCAGTGCCTGAACAGCCTGCACCTGGGCCCCCACTGCCAGCCTCTAGAGCTGGGACAAACCCATCTCTGCTCTGCATGGGGACCCAGGCGCTCAGGTCCTTGATGGCAGCAGCAGCAGGGGACGAGCACGGGGACCCCTCCCCACCAGAGCCCAGAGGCCAGCACTGCTCCGGGTCCCGCTGACTTCTGTTGGCCCGAGGCTAGGACTGCAGAGCCCACACTCAGCTGCACTTGGGTTCTGCTGCGGGGGCCCCCAGCGCCTGCCTCTGCACCCACCCTGCTCACAGGAGTGCACTCGGCCCCCACAACTGGGCTCAGGGCACCTGGGCCTTCCAGGGGTCCTCAGATGGCTGAAGGGGATCCAGTGCCGGCTGGCTTTGGCCTTCACTGTGCAGGGTCTCCCACAGGCCCACCTCCCTCTAGCCCTGCCTATATGCAGGTGGGAGCCCTGCCCACCCCTGTCCTAGGAGGGTCCTGTGTGCAGACAGTTGTGGTCATCGGGCCAGGAGCCTGTGTGGGGTCAGTCGGGGAGAGGCCCCCTGGGCAGGCAGGGCTGCTTCTCATCTTGCTGGAGTGGGGGTCCAGCTGTGCTCCGTGCTCCTGGGGCCAAGGAGCCAGGGCACCTGCTCCAGACCTGGGCGGGGTAGCTCAAGGCGGGGCCTCGAATCCACTCCAGAGTGGGGGTCAGCCGAGGAGCCAGAGCCACAAACAGGGCCCTGAGGACAGCTCCACAGCCCAGCCCCAGAGTTGTGGGGGGAGAGCGAGCCATCACCCACAGGAGGATTCTGGGAAGCTGCCCGAGGCCCCGCCAGGCCATGCTGTCAGAGCTTCAGAAAGCAGAACTGCTGAGCCCGGGGAGGACAAGGAGGACCAGGAAGAGGGGAGGCCCTGGGCGGGGCTGCCAGGGCCTGGCACTCCCACTACTGACTCCCCCAAGGGAGCATGGGACGGGGCCGTGTGCCGGACTCACCTTCGGGAGGCAGGAGGCACTGGAGCTTCCCCAGCTCACGCATGGAGGCCCGCAGCTGCCTGATGACCGCATCCTCGCTCAGTGACCAGGCCTGCTTCAGGGTCACCTGCAGGAACTCCCGGAGGTGGTCCCGGGGCATCTTCAGGAGGCGCTCTAGACGTGGGGGTGGGCGTCAGGCTGGGAGGGGCCCTAGGGATGGTGCAGCCACCATGGCTGCTCCAATCCCTGTCCCAGCACCAGACATGGGCTGCAGACCCCCTTAGACACCCTTGGGTGTCAAGCCAAGCACTGGAGGGGACTGAGCAGGGGCCACTTTCCTGGGTGATGACCCTGGCCACTTCTCCTTGTGGTCTGTGTGGGCCTGGGGTTGTGGGTGCAACAGGGGGATTCTCAGTGCCCTCCTGAAGGGAACCCAGAACTCACAAACCTCCTCATCCCTCCCTCAAGCCCTGCTCATGACGGACAGGCAGGGAGACACCCAGCTCCTCCGTCCCCAGCACCCGGGCCTCTGTGGACCCTGAGGACTTACTCTGATGGATCTTGAGGGCCGTGTAAGCCATGGTTGTGAGCACATGCTCGCCCTCAAGGATGTAAATATCCCATATCCTCAGAGCCAGGGGGAACGGCACCTGGGGGACAGAGGCATTGGAGGACCCTGCCCGACAGGGCCTCAGTAGGCCCTCAGGGGGTGGGTGTGCAGTGTCACTACCCTAGGACAGAGGGAGACTCCAGGAGGCTGCATCACACAAGAAGGCCAGAGCTCCTCCTGGGAGGGGAGGGGAGGGTGGGGGACTCGTTTCATTGGTAGGTGAGGCCATGCCTCATGGCCACATCCCCGCCCACTCAGGGAACCAGACCCACAGAGGATGACCATGTCCTGTCCCGGAGCCTGGGGGTCTGCACACTTTGGAAGCCACACTGGAAATGCCAGACACCCCAGGGACCTGGGGGATGGGTCAGCCCTTGGGCTGCGCTGACACCAGCCTGTGCCACTGGGGGTCTATGGATCTCCTGCCTCTTACTGTAGGGCTCTGGCCTTTGCCAGGCTCTCAGGATGGGTCCTGGTGGGACCTGTCCCCTCCTTGCTGGCCCTGAGGCTCAGCCTCAGCTTGGACCACCCTTAGCAGGACAAGGCCTGCTGGTCTGCACAGCAGGCTCCCTCCTGTGTCTGCTGGGGCTGGGGGAGCTCAGTCACAGGCCACCAGGACAGGAGAGCCAGGCACTGGGGCAGGAGCTTCCCTGGGCAAGGGGTCCCCAGGGCACTTACCCCCTCCAGGAAGCACTGGATGTACCAGTGGGCGGTGGAGTCCTCCAGGCACACACCCTCCTCCTCCTAAGAAGAGGCAGAGGGGGCTCAGGGCCCAGGGCCCAGGCCTGACTCCCTCTAATCTGAGCCCTGGGGCAGAGCCCCTGGGTGCAGGAAGCCCAGCAGCAGGTGCATCCCCCCTCCCAGCCATGCAGGTTCTGAAGGGACACAGGTCCCTCAGTCCACTCTGCCCTGGGGACAGCGTCTCCCTGCAGTCTATGCAAACTCTGGGGGACCAAGTGCTAGAAAACATACCAACACCCAAGCTGCCACGGACCCCAATAACCCAGGAAAGCCTTGGTGAGGACGTGGCCTGCCCTGGCCCAGGAAGGAGTCAGGACCCCTTTCTGTCCTCCCCTCCCTGAGCACAGAGCCCCCGAGAGGAGAAAGGAGATGTTTACTTACCAGGTGTTTCTCCAGGGAGGGGAGCACGTGATGCACGATCTCTCCCAGGTGTTGCTGGAATCGCTCCAGTTTTGGGGCGTTGGGTTTGTAGAAACCTGAGTAGTATTGGCCACACCCCCACGTTAGAGCCTCCTCCTAGGAAGGCTGGAGAGCCCCAGGCCTGGGGGGGGGGGTGTTTCTGAGCACTGAGGGTCAGGGGAGGCTCGACCAGGGGCAGGTGGGGATGAACGTGGCCAGGGCAGAGGATCTGCTTGGGAGGTGGGTGTAGGTGGGTGACTGTGTGCAGCCCAGGCCAGGCTGCCCCCTGGAGCCCGCTGGGGTGAGTGCTGTCAAACTGGGTGCCTCCTGACCATTCTGACATTCAGGAGCGAGGAGGGGTGACCCTACAGGGGATGCTGCCTTCTGCAAGTTCCCTGGGTGTGGCTCTGTGCTTGAGAGTCTGCATAGAGATGTGTGAGGCAGAAGAGCCAGACGCGACCCGAGTCACTGGACAAGGACAGGATCCCTTGTTCTGAAGGTTCCCACACCCAGGATGGCCATGGCCAAGCTGCAGGGCCTTTGGATGGTGGTGAAAGAAGGGGGCTGGCTCAGTCTGGGAGGCCTCTGCCAGCCCTGGCTTCTAGGGAGCCCCCCTCCCAGGGACATTGTCCTGCACAGTCAGGAGCCAGTGAGGGCCGTGCACGGACTTGCATGCACTGGGCCCCACACGCCATCCACCTACCGTGCATCGCGTGCTTGGAGTTTTCCATGAGCTGGACCAGGGCCCAGAAAGAGTCCTCCTCGGGCATATACATGAGCAGGAGCGCCACCACATGGCTCAGGCCCTGGCTGTAGCCCACCTCCTGCAAGATCCCAGAATACCTTTAGGAGAACTTCCCTGGCAAGAATGATATCCTGGGATGGCCCACCTCTCAGGGAGATCAGGGTCACCCACTGAAGGGTCTAGGAAGATTGGGGAGCGAGCCCTTGTGCCTGAATCCTGCCATTTGGTGTCAGCAGCCCAAGAATTGGAGCCATGGAAGTTCTCCAAGTTCCTGGAGGGAATCCTGCAGGGCCTGGGCTTAGGCAGCACAGGGGGGAGACCTGAAGTATGGACACCTGTTATTTTTTTTTATTTTTATTTTTTTGACAGGCAGAGTGGACAGTGAGAGAGAGAGACAGAGAGAAAGGTCTTCCTTTGCTATTGGTTCACCCTCCAATGACTGCCACGGCTGGCGCGCTGCGGCCGGCGCACCGCGCTGATCCGATGGCAGGAGCCAGGTGCTTATCCTAGTCTCCCATGGGGTGCAGGGCCCAAGCACTTGGGCCATCCTCCACTGCACTCCTGGGGCACAGCAGAGAGCTGGCCTGGAAGAGGGGCAACCGGGATAGAATCCGGCACCCCGACTGGGACTAGAACCCGGTGTGCCGGTGCCGCAAGGCGGAGGATTAGCCTAGTGAGCTGCGGAGCCGGCCATGGACACCTGTTATGCCCAAGATGTCAGGATGGGCCAGGTTGCTGTGGGAATCCAGATCCATGCTCAAGGAAGCTTCTGGACCCCTGAGCTCTGCAGGTGACCTGGTGGCCCTTTCTCACATGAGGAAGATGTAAGCCAGGAAGTGCTACCAGGACCAGACAAGAGGTGTGCCTCTGTCCCGGGTGCAGGCCTGGGCTTCCTGAGTGCCAGACCCCCTGGGAACCAGGGCACCAGGCAGGGTTGGCCAGTGGCAGGTCAGGGGGATGGGGATGTCCAGGCCTTGCTGGGTGACCCATGGAGCCCTGCACCTGCTCCACGCATGGGAAAGGTCTGAGTGGGTGGTTGTGGCAGTGGCACTATGTGGAGTGGGAGTCAGGCCCATGGGGCCAACCACATGTCTGGTGGGTGTAATGGCATCAGTGGGACCCAGACTGAACTTTGATGAGCAAAGTCATACACCTGATCTGCCCTGCCTTCGCCCCTCACCCCACTGTGTGGGATGCTAGTCCTGGGAGGGGCGTCCCAACGCGGCCAAGCTCCTGGGGTCTGGAGACCAACCCAGGAGAAGGCTGTCTTTCTCCTCCCAGAACTTGAGGTTGGGTCCAAGGAGGCTCAGAGCCTGGCCTCTACCCCTCTTCCTCAGAGCTGTGGATGAGAGAGGTCCCCTCAACCCAGGCTGGGATCTCTGTGACCAGGGGTGCCCTGCAGGGACTGCCAGGATAGCACCTGCGATAGGATCCCAGAATACTCACGGGATTGTAGATGGAATATGCCATCAGTATGTGGAATAAGGCCTGTTGGCTGGAAGAGAGAGGACAGAGGCTGTGTGTCCTGTGCTGCCGAGGCTCTCAGTGTGGCTCTGCCTCACACAGCCTGACAGCCACATGCAGGGCCCGTGACACTCTGCTCATGAGCAGTGACGTCATCAGGGCACCTGCGTGTTGTCCACCGTGTGGGTGAGCGCTGCCTGCAGGGACACACAGTCCTCCCAGGGCGCAGTCACGTGCACTTTCATTTCCCCAGGTGGGTGTTCATTGCACAGGTGAGCATCCCACTGTGGGAGGTGCAGTCCTGTGTGTCTAAGCCGTGGAGAGTCAGCCTCCCATGCACGTTCAGCCTGGTAGGGAGCAGCTCCTGTGGCCTATGTGTTTCCCGTGAGCCCCCTGTGGCCAAACTCCCCACCTCCCTCAGCCCGTGGCCACCACTGCCCTGTTGTGTGTCCTGGAGTTTGGCCTCTTATAGCCTCATGTAGCCTTTGAGGGATGCGTCCTTCCTTAGCAGAACGCACCTGAGAGTCCTCCAGGTCAGCCCAGGGCCGAGCCTCCTCCTGCCTCTCACTGAACCCCGTTCTAGGATTCAGCTGTGACACGGGTTGCTTATCCGTTTCCCCACTGAGCATCGTGCAGGCTACTCCTGTGTCCAGTGACTGTGAACACAACCCTGAATCTTGGGTGAGGGTTTTCTTGCACTTATCTGTTCTAGTGGTTGTGTAAATGTGCGTGTGTGCTGGGGGTTCGTGTGGAAGGTGTGTGTCTCTCATTGTGAGAAATGGCCCTGGGTGCTGCCGGGGGCCTGGGCCACTGTGCTCTGTTCCTGCAATGAACCAGAGTGGCGCTCACCTCACATTCTCCCCAGCACCCGGCGTCCTCGGTGGTTTTAGTTCCCCCATTCTCACAGCTGTGCGCTGGTGCCCCGTGGTGGTTTAGGTACTAAGCGTGTGTTCATGCACTGAGGAGGTGAATTGTGTGTGCTTTCATGAAGGGGCCCTCCTGAGCCTATGTCCCTGGGCGCCGGGAGGTCCCCACTGCTTCCTTGTTACTGAGTTGAAGGGCTCCTTGAATATTCTAGAGATAATACCTTTCATTTCATTCTCTCCACAGTGTCTTTTGGAAAGTTTATATAATCTAAAAAAGGCCCATGGAACCATTTAGTTTTCTGTGTTAAGTGAACTGTTTTAGGTTTGCACCCAAGTCTTCCCCAGGAACCCCATGTGCCCCAGGGCCCTTGCTCCTCCCACCCCCGGGTCCTCCCCAGCCCAGAGGCCTCACTTCATTCTGTAACGTTCCCGGAACATCAGGTGGTTTCTGAAAGTCCATGTGATGGCGGAGTCGATGTGATGGAAGTGAGTGGCGCCCAGCCTAGCCTGCTCTTTCATCTCTTGCAGGGCAGGGACAAGGGGGAGGGGCCAGCCTCAGGACTAGCAAAAGCCCCATTGCCACATGAGGCTCTCACATCAGCTCTTCCGGCTGGGAGAGTTCCCTGCAGGGAGCTCGTTCCCTTCTGGGTCCACGTTGAGGGGGGGTCATGGGCTCCCTACTTGCCTCAGTGTCCACGTCACCCCCGTGGCCGGCATCCCTGCTGAGGGGGCCACTGGGACCCTGATGGTCAGCATCAGACAGGGGCTCTGAAAGGTCCCTGTGCACTACCCCTGCCTGCCCTCAGCTCTCAGCACAGATGCGGTCTGACCCCAGCCAGGCTTCTGATCCTCCTCGCTGGCATCTCAGGCCCTGCCCTCCAGGAGTCAGCCACAGCCTGACCACTGCTCCATGCTGCCCCCTGTTGGAGGGGCCCATCTCCATCTAGACATTGGAAGCTGCCCTTGGCTTGGAGCTGAGCCTGGGCAATGACTGTCTCCAGGCCCAGCTCCCAGGGCCAGCCCCAAACTGCAGACTTGGGGGAGGCAGGGTGGGCCACACAGCTGGGCCCTTCTCCCTGATGGCAGCCGGGGACATGAGAGCCAGCTGCAGGTGCCAGCCCTCTGCTCACACCAGCCCTTGCTCCCTCCTTTCTCAGAAGCATTGAGAGCTGTCTGATCATTGGGTCAACCACTCCAGGCAAGGGCAATGCCAGGGGCTGCAAGCCCATGTGAAGGCAGGGCCAGCTGTGGGCAGGCCCTGTTAGCACCGAACCTGTGGGGGTCCCTACCTCACACCATTGTGATCTCATACTGGGAGGCCCCCGCCCATCATGGCCCAGCAATTCCTCTGTTCTGGCCTTATGCCAAGCTGCCCAGGTGAGTTCAGCAGAGAGCAGGTTAAAGCCTCTGGCACAAAACACACATGTGCAGTCCCAGCTGGGTCTGGGAAGACATGGAGGAGGCACTGACTTAGATCTAGGGAGAGGAAGGCAGGATGAGGAGGAGGCTCCCGAGGGCTCAGTGAGGGACAGTCCTCCATGGAGACTCAGGCTCCTGAGCAGGCCAGAGCAGCTCGGGCCCCCTTGGGCTGACTGCAGAGCCGTACCGCGTATTTGCCTGGATTCTGGGCCTTCCTCTTATCCACCTCCAGCATCACAGCCCACACCTTTCCACGCACCTGGGCAGGGATGCCCTTGTAGATTCTCCGCTGAAACTACAGGAGAGAGGAGGCTCTGGTGAGTGGTGAACGTGGCCACTCGGGGAGGGAGCACAGGGTGAGACAGCAGGAGGGAGAAGCCAGGGGCTCCGTGTGTATTGGCAGAGGGAGGATCTGCCCAGATGGGGGCCTTATGACCCACAGTGACTGGGGGCCAAGGGCTCAGGGGCACCAGCTCTGCCCTGCACTGACTGCCCCCTACAGGGCTCCTGGAACCACACCTGCCCTGTATCCGGGATTGTCTTCAGCAGTGACTTCAGATTTTCTACCAGGACAGTGTCCTGTGTGTATGGGGAAGGGGTGCACATGACCTGTGTCCCTGGGGGCTGGACAGTTGCCCCTGGGGATCTGAGAGGCAGGCGGTGCCTGGCACGGGAATGGGCACTGCTCAAACCCCAACTCAGCTCTCAGTGTTCCCAAGGGGCCCTCAGCTCAACGGTACCTTTTCACTGCCATGGTATTTGCTATGATTCTTTATCATTTTCACCCACTTCTGGGTCCTGCGCACCTGTTTGCGCTGGAAAACAAGACAGGATGGTGTGAGCCCAGCTTCGGGCTCTGAGAGGGGCCCTCGGATGCACCTCAGGAGCTCTGTGTGCACTCAAAGGAAGGAGCCAGAGAAGGCACAGACCGTGAGCCCCAGGTCTTCTGTCTGGGGAGTGCCGGTGGCCTGGCCTCTGACCCGAGCTGCCCCATCCTCAAGGCAGAGCCCCTGAGCTCCAGCCAGGTCACTCCCAACCATGCCAATGAGTCATGGCGGCCGACAGGCAGACACCCCTGAGCTGTGGCTCACTTCTGGGACAGGCGAGTGTGTTAAGATGTCAGCAGGTGCTGTGTAAGTACCGCATCGCAGGACCTTATGGCGCTCCCACTCACCACTGCCGAGCCCCACATGCCCCCTCCACCCAGCTCTGCTTCCCAGATGACTGGCCCATGGCCAAGGACTTGTCCTTACCTTTGCCCCCGGGGTGCTGTCTTGGGGCAACTTCTGCTCACTGGAAAGCAAGGGAGGTGGAGAGGTGAGGACAGGACCACAACCGGCACCTCTACCTCCCTAGTGGGCCAGGGAAGGACCAGCTTTATCCTCTCATCCCAGGGGACTGAGATGGGAAGGGAGGGGCTGGTGACCATGAGCACAGGGAGCCCAGGGCTAGTCAGGGGCCCTTGCTGCCAGTGGGGGGCTCCAGGCCTGTTAGAGGTCCACCTTCCTGGGCGTGTGGCAGCACCCCCATAGCACTTGGGGGGTTGCTGTCCTGAGCAGGGCCAGGCTGCCCAGGGGGGAGGGAGCAGTGTCCCCACATCAGCTCTCCCCAAGAAGTCACCCTGGAACTGACCAAGTCTGGGTGGCCTGCCTGAGATGCTCAGTGCTGTGAGTGTGCACCTGGGGCTCCAGGCACCTGGGACCACCACACCTCCCAAGGTCCCCCCCCGCCCACCATCCTCCCCTGTGCACTGGCAGCCTGAGGTGCCGGCTCCACACCTACCCCTCTGTCAGCCCAGACCGTGGCCATCTCTCCACCACTCTGCTCCTTTTTTTTTCTCCAGGTTCTGGCACAACATGGAGCCAGAACCCCCTATCCCTGAGCTAAGGTGGGCTGCTGAGTCAAGCCAAGAAGGCCTGAGAAGGCTCCATCCCTCTAGGTCACTGGAGCCCACCCTCCAGCCACGGGGCCTCTCTCCCTGACATCTGTGGGAACAGCCTCCAAGTCTGACTCCTGCTCCCAGGCCCCACTCCTCCCAGTAGACCCTGGGGCAGGGCCCTCAGCTGCACCCTCCCCCGTCTGTACTGTGGGAGCCCGCAGGCAGGTTCAGAGCTGCAGAGACCACACCCCTGGCCATCCCTCAGACTAGGTCTTAGTAAGCCTTGAGCCTGGGCCCTGAGACCCAGGCACCTGCTGGACAGCTGCCCAGCTGCTAGGCTGGTGCCCCAACCCTGTGGACACAGCTCTGGAGTGGCGATGGCCAGGCTGTGTTGCCTGGGAGCATGGGGACCCTCAAGCCACCCCCTCTACTTAACAGAAACAGAGGCCTCAGAGTAAGAGTGCCCAGTGCTTGCCCCATGTCCAGCTCTGTCCCTGCCTGCAGTCCTGAGTCACAGGGTCACTCGACTCTGGCCAAATGCTGACCAGTGCCTGCCTGTGACCACAGCTGGGCTCAAGGTTGGGGCCTGGGGACAGGTGTGCCGCTTCATATTGGGGTTTCTGACCCCAGTCCCTGCCCTGGGGTGGGGTGGGGTGGGGTGCGGAGGACTCACTGCAGGAACCCAAGCCTGTCTGGGACGAGGCAGCCACCCTCATCGTCCTCTTCTTCAGGTTCCAACAGTGCCGCTCCTCGGCGTCCCTGCAGCCGAGAGGGGACCCGGATGAGAAGCCCGGGTCTCAGTCACTGGGAGAGCTGAGCCGCCCGCCCAGCTCTGTGTCCCCAGGGAGGCGGGGTCTGGCTCTCACAGGCACAGTACTTGAGGCAGGGCCCCACCTTCTCCCCCAGCACCCTGGCCCGTACCTGCTCATATTTCAATATGATTGCTGCTCGCTCCTGGGCCCTCCGGGACCTCAGGGCGTTCATATCCAATCTGTAAGACACACACGCACATGTGAGCCAACACAGGGGAGCCCACGGGAACTGCTGCCCTGAGGGCTGTCCCCCTGGTCAGAGGGGGGGCGGTCACACAGCCAGGTGAGTGGGCACCTGCTGGCTGCGTCCCAGGAGGATGACTCGTCCAGAGCACAGGGACTAGGGATGGCTGTGGAACGACAGCCCCCACCTTGTCTCCCCTGCCCTCAGAAAGGATGCTCCTCCCCCAGCCTGGCTTCCACATGTCCTCCAGGGAGCCCAAGTCTAAGGGTCTCCCCGGCCCGCTCCCAGCCCCCTCATCTCTGGGGCTCTCAGAGCCAGCCTCCCTGCCCCACCTGATACCAGCTGATCCAACACCTAGTCTTGAACCCGTGTCTGACACAGACTCACACCAAGGCCCATTCGACACTGATGCCCAGCAGAGTGGGAGGAATGAGGCGACTGTATACATGCTCTGCACACAGGGGCACCACTGAGAGCTCAGCCACATCACACATGGAACCTGGCGTGGGAGACCAGTGCCACCCACCTGGGCGTGACCTTCCCCGCGTCACAGGTCACGCAGAGAGCCAGTCTCACTCACCTCCGTCTTGAATCCATTGGATTCTGTCAAATGTGCCTCCTGCCTACGCTACCAACACTTGGTCAGTTGGGCAGTAGATGCACTACTGGCCCCTGGTCGCCTCCCAGCCCAGAGGCGCATCCTCAGTGACTGTGACATCACAGAAGCCTGCCAGCCAATCCCAAGTGGCTCCACTGTGGCAGGGCTCAGGGTCCTCAGCCCTGGCTTCATTACAGGTCACCAGAAGTGGGGCCTGTGTTCTGCCCAGGGCCCAGGTGAAGAGGGCAGGGCTCTGGCAGAACTGCCCCGGCACCAGGGGTGCCAGGGCCCGCTGCCACCTGCCGTAACAGTCCCAAGTCTCAGGCAACCGGCACCTCCTGCCCCTCCTTTCTTCCTCTGCAGTTTTATTACGGCACAAGTGTGAAGTCCTCTTGCTATGAACACAAGCTGGCATAGGGAGCACCACATAGACCTGTCCCCACACTCCGTGGTTGCCCTGCAATGACCTGAACTGAAACTCCCAGGGCTGCAGCCTCCTGTCCTACCAGAGGCCCCGCCCCAGCACTGCCAACCCTTGCTGACCCCTCCTGCTGTTCCAGCCCCTCTTCCCAGGAGTTTTAGGAGGCGGACACAGGGGGTCCTCCTGGGATGGAGGGGAGGGGAGCGGCCCACTAAGCACACCTGCATGGGACCTCAAGCCAGCATGGCCCAGATGTCCAGAGCGGGAGCCAGGTCCCTGTCCTGACCCTGACCAGGGCTTCAGGCACAGAGCACTGAGAACCCCTTGGCACCAGCACCTGAGCCGCATGCTGGTAACACCGGGCTGCTGCTGACCATAAGGACAGGGACAGCACGTGTCAGGCAGCAGGCAGGAGTAGCCACAGGCCTGCAGCCCCCCGGGTGCTAGTCGTCAGGTTGCTCCCCCTGGGGAAAGTGGCTCAGCCCTCACCCAGCACCTGCTTGGTCCCATGGTGTTCACGCACAGGCACAGCCACATCACTCATGGAAACTGGCGTGGGAGACCAGTGCCATTCACGTGGGAAGGACCTTCCCCAAGAGCCAGTCCCACTCACCTCCGTCTTGAATCCATTGGATTCTGTCAAATGTGCCTCCTGCCTACGCTACCAACACCTGGTCAGTTGGGCAGTAGATGCACTACTGGCCCCTGGTCGCCTCCCAGCCCAGAGTTCGCATCCTCAGTGACTGTGACATCACAGAAGCCTGCCAGCCAATCCCAAGTGGCTCTGCTGTGGCAGGGCTCAGGGTCCTCAGCCCTGGCTTCATTACAGGTCACCAGAAGTGGGGCCTGTGTTCTGCCCAGGGCCCAGGTGAAGAGGGCAGGGCTCTGGCAGAACTGCCCCGGCACCAGGGGTCCCAGGGCCCGCTGCCACCTGCCGTAACGGCCCCAAGTCCCAGGCAACCGGCACCTCCTGCCCCTCCTTTCTTCCTCTGCAGTTTTATTACGGCACAAATGCGAAGGCCTCTTTATTTGAACACAGGTGGCACAGGGAACCCCATCATGGCCTGTCCTTCTTCCTGAGGTCCCCACACTCCGTGGTTGCCCCTGCAATGACTTGAATGGAGACTCCCAGAGCTGCAGCCTCCTGTCCTACCAGAGGCCCCGCCCCAGCACTGCCAACCTCTGCTGACCCCTCCTGCTGTTCCAGCCCCTCTTCCCAGGAGTTTTAGGAGGTGGACACAGGGGGTCCTCCTGGGGTGGTGGGGAGGGGAGAGGCCCACTAAGCACACCTGCATGGGACCTCAAGCCAGTGTGGCCCAGATGTCCAGAGCGGGAGCCAGGGCCCTGTCCTGGACCCTGACCAGGGCTTCAGGCAGATCACTGTGACTCCTCCAGACAAGCACCTCATCCGCATGCTGCTAACTCCAGGCTAGTGCTGGCAGTAAGGGCAGAGGCAGCACGTGTGGGGCCGGAGCAGCCACAGGCCCGCAGCTCCCAGCACTGCTGGTGGCCAGGACGCCCAGCCCTGGGGGACCCAGGGGTCACCGTCAGCAGCAGCTCAGCCCTTCCAGCGCCTGGCCGGTCGTGCTCAGCGCCGGCTCTGCAGAGGCCAGGAGGCCCCTGTGGGCCTGGCTCAGCCGCATGGGCTCTGGCTCAGGCTGCCTTCCATGTGCTTCCTATGCTGCCCGCCTGGTGACAGGGAAGCTGCCTTCACTGTGCGGTACCCGTGTTCCTCTGTGTGACCTGAGCACACCTCGATACCCAGATGTGTCTGCCCCAAGGCTCTCCCTGGGGCTGGAGGCTCCACATTAAAGCACACAAATGCTTATTTATTTATTTATTTGACAGAGTCAAACAGTGAAAAAGAGAGAGAGACAGAGAGAAAGGTCTTCCTTCCACTGGTTCACCCCCCAAATGGCTGCTACAGCTGGAACTATGCCTATCTGAAGCCAGGAGCCAGGTGCTTCCTCTTGGTCTCCCATGCAGATGCAGGGCCCAAGCACTTGGGTCATCCTCCACTGCCTTCCTGGGCCACAGCTGAGAGCTAGACTGGAAGAGGAGCAGCCAGGACTAGAACCCAGTGCTTATATGGGATGCTGGTGCCTCAGGTGGAGGATTAATCAAGTGAGCCACGGTGCTGGCCCCACAAATGCTTATTTTGGTCTTTGTCATTGTCACCTCCTGGCATGCTGGCTATACTAAGTAGCACCAAGTGTCCTGCAATTGGCCCAGCCTGCCTCACTGGGCTATTTCTTGGTGAAGATGGGGGAATGCCGAGGGCACAGCCCCATGGGGCAGCTCCCCAACACGAGGGGCACACAGGTCACGTGAGGTGTGGGTGGCCTGGCAAGACCTGAATGCGCCCACCTTTGTGAACACTTGTGCCTCTCAGTGCAGCACGTGAGGCTTCATCAATGGCACCAGGCTGATGGGCTCAGGAGGTGCCCAGGATCAAGCCCTGCTCTGGGTCCCAAGGCTGCCAGCTGCACAGTGCCTGCCAGCTTGGCCCAGGGAAAGGGGAAGCCAGGAGGGAGGGGCGCCCTCACCACTGGGACACAGCTTCTGGACTGCAGGGTCAGGCGGTGGCCACAGCGTCGGTCCTCTCCACATCGGCCCTCTGCTCTGGCCCTGGAGGGGAATGAGGAAGAACAGAAGATGCACCTGTCCCTGGAGCCCCTCCCTGCCCTTGCTGAGACCCCAGCACAGGCCTCTCCTGACCATTCCACCATGGCTGTGGCAATGACAACTCAGGACCACCCGCAGCCTGGGCTCAGCCACGTGGCCCTTCAGGGATGAGGAGGATCCCCCTGCTTGTCACCTCTAAGGGAGCCCAGGGCTTCCCAGCACCTGCTCCTCCTGGGCAAAGTGGCTCAGCCCTCACCCGGCACCTCCTTAGTCCTGGGTCCCACATGAACCTCCAGGCTGCCATCTTGGTGTTACAGTCTGTCCTTGCCCCTCCAAGGGCCTTTCTTGGCCTCTGTCCTCTTACCTTGTGCAGGCACAGAGAACACCATGCCCAGGGTCCCCATCCCCACCCATCTACCGCTGGACTCTCCACTCTGGATGTACCGTCAGCCCCTCATCCGCTAGAGAGCCTCCTGTGTCCATGAGCCCACTCCGGTGTCCCTGTCACACCTGAGCTGACCCACCTTGAGTCAGCACTGGTTTATCCGTCTAGAACCTTCTACCCAGATGGGAGGGCAGGGAGGCCTCCCAGGAATGCCCTGAAAAGTCCCAGTCATCACAGCTTCCTTTCTCTCCTTCTCTCATTGCCCTCCCCACAGGCAGCCATCACTTCCTGTGCTTATGTCCAGGACGGCCTCAATTCTGGGGCAGGGGTGCGGTCTGAGTCTCTGCACACTGGGCAGAGCTGGCACATGCTAAGGTCTGAAGCAATAAGCAGCCGGGAACTCTGCCACTCCCAACAGTCTGGGGACAAGTTGTGCGGCATCTGGCCATGAAGACATTGAGGTTGATGCACAGGTGTCCCCACACCATAAGCTCTACAGGTATCAAGGGCATGGATGAGATAGGAGGGTCAGAAGGGTGGCTGGGCCCTCAGCAAGGACCTCTGACACCTAGGCCTCCTGACAGTGGGTGTCAGGACAGTGAGTGTGGACTGCTCACCAGTTCTTGGGAGCAGAGCCCCCTATGTTCTATTGGAAGAAGACATGGCCACCTGGATACCGCATGGATGCCCTGAGCCTGGCCAGCCACTGAGGGACTTGGGCCAGCACCATCCAATCAGAGCTGGGCTCCTCTGTCCCCATCTACCTTCTTCACTCTGGACACCTGCCCCTCATATTGACAGCCCTTCATATCTGCTGGAGGTGTCCCGGAGTCCCTGGGGTGCCCAGGGCAGTCACAGCCTCATGCCTGGGCCTGGGGACTCTGTACCCTGGTGCCCATGCTGCTTGCCCTGTGCCAGGATATCTGGGACCCTCTCCTGAGCTCTCTGCTGGGACAGGTCCTCATCATGCACAGTGGTCTGCTCTGGTAGCGCCACAGCCTCAGCTGCTGGCACATTCTGCACCTGGGGCCACCATTTAGCTGCCTGTGCCCAGGAGCAGCTGCTGAGGCCGGAACCATCTGTGGGGCTCCAGTTTCACCTGCTTTGGGACCAACACCTCCTCCTCCATCAGGTCTTCCCTGAGCCTTCTGGTCAAGTGACGGTGACCAGCGAACTCTGGAGTCAGGTGTTTGGGGAGGGCAATCCTATGTCCGTTTGCATATTCTGCGTATTTCTGTACTCACATGTTTCATGTTTATACATACCTATTTATTCATTTATTATTCCTAGCAAAAAAGTTGTTAATACCAGAATTCTTGGAATACATTTTTTTTATTTTTTTTAACTTTTATTTAATGAATATAAATTTCCAAAGTACGGCTTATAGATTACAATGGCTTCCCCCCCATATCGTCTCTCCCACCCGCATCCCTCCCCTTTCCCACTCCCTCTCCCCTTCCATTCACATGAGGATTCATTTTCGATTCTCTTTATATACAGAAGATCAGTTTAGCATACATTAAGTAAAGATTTCAACAGTTTGCTCCCACACAAACATAAAGTGAAAAATAATAGATGATTTTTTAAATGATGATGAAATCAGATCAGACCTATTGCCATGTTTAATCCCAGTGAGAGTCAAGTTGGGAATTGATAATTTCTTCTTCTTTTTTTTTTTTTTACAGAAGATCAGTTTAGTATACATTAAGTAAAGATTTCAACAGTTTGCACCCCCATAGAAACACAAAGCGAAATATACTGTTTGAGTACTCATTATAGCATTAAGTCTCAATGTACAGCACATTAAGGACAGAGATCCTACATGAGGAGTAAGTGCACAGTGACTCCTGTTGTTGACTTTACAAATTGACACTCCTGTTTATGGCATCAGTAATCTCCCTATGCACCAGTCATGAGTTTCCAAGGCTATGGAAGCCTTTTGAGTTCACCGACTCTTATCTTGTTTAGACAAGGTCATATTCAAAGTGGAGGTTCTCTCCTCCCTTCAGGGAAAGGTACCTCCTTCTTTGAAGACCTGTTCTTTCCACTGGGATCTCACTCACAGAGATCTTTCATTTAGGGTTTTTTGTTTGTTTGTTTGTTTTTGTTTTTGTTTGCCAGAGTGTCTTGGCTTTCCATGCCTGAAATACTCTCATGGGCTTTTCAGCCAGATCCGAATGCCTTTAGGGCTGATTCTGAGGCCAGAGTGCTGTTTAAGACATCCACCATTCTATGAGTCTGCTGAGTATCTCGCTTCCCATGTTGGATCACTCTCCCCTTTATTTATTCTATCAGTTAGTATTAGCAGGTACTAGACTTGTTTATGTGCTTCCTTTGACTCTTAGTCCTTTCATTATGATCAATTGTGAACTGAAATTGATCACTTGGACTGGTGAGATGGCATTGGTACATGCCACCTTGATGGGATTAAATTGGAGTCCCCTGGTATGTTTCTGTGGGGAGCAACTCGGACTAGACTAAGTTACTGGAATTAAGACTTATTCTATGCATCTGCTCTCCCATAATATGGCGCTGGGAGAGGAGAAAACAGCTTCTACACAGCTGCCTCCAGTTCAGCCAATAAACTGTAGGACTTGCTCCTGATTGGAGGAGAGCAGCGTACTCGGCGTGTGGGCAGCCGAGTTGGGATTGGCAGAGGAGGACTATAAAGGAGGAGAGAGACGGCATGCACCAGGAACATCTAAGGGGAACATCTGAGGGAACGCCTGTGCAGCCCCCGAGAGAGCCGGCCGGCGGAGTGCCGCTCCCCTGCGGAAGTGGGGAAAGTGGCCAGGGGGAACCGCCCTTCCACGGAGGTGGAAGGGACAGTAGCCAACCCGGGAAGAACCAGCAGCAAACCCGGGGAGGGCCGAGCAGACGAAAGAACAGCGCAGGGTCCTGTGTCGTTCCTCCACGAAGAGGGGGAGCGACAGTTTCTAACTCTACCATTTGGGGCAAGTCAGCTTGAGCATGTCCCAAATTGTACATCTCTTCCCTCTCTTATTCCTACTCTTATGTTTAACAGGGATCATATTTCAGTTAAATTTCAACACTTAAGAATAACTGTGTATTAATTACAGAATTAAACCAGTCATATTAAGTAGAACAGACAAAAAAAACTACTAAGAGGGATAATGTATTAAGTTGTTCATTAACAGTCAGGGCTATGCTGATCAAGTCACCGTTTCTCATAGTGTCCATTTCACTTCAACAGGTTTCCTTTTTGGTGTTCAGTCAGTTGTCACCGATCAGGGAGAACATATGGTATTTGTCCCTTTGGGACTGGCTTATTTCACTCAGCATGATGTGTTCCAGATTCCTCCATTTTGTTGCAAATGACTGGATTTCATTGTTTCTTACTGCGGTATAGTATTCTAAAGAGTACATATCCCATAATTTCTTTATCCAGTCTACCGTTGATGGGCATTTAGGTTGGTTCCAGGTCTTAGCTATTGTAAATTGAGCTGCAATAAACATTAGGGTGCAGACCGCTTTTTTGTTTGCCAATTTAAATTCCTTTGGGTAAATTCCAAGGAGTGGGATGGCTGGGTCAAACGGTAGGGTTATCTTCAGGTTTCTGAGGAATCTCCAGACTGACTTCCATAGTGGCTTGACCAGTTTGCATTCCCACCAACAGTGGGTTAGTGTCCCTTTTTCCCCACATCCTCACCAGCATCTGTTGTTGGTAGATTTCTGTATGTGAGCCATTCTAACCGGGGTGAGGTGAAACCTCATTGTGGTTTTGATTTGCATTTCCCTGATTGCTAATGACCTTGAACATTTTTTCATGTGCCTGTTGGCCATTTGGATTTCCTCTTTTGAAAAATGTCTATTGAGGTCCTTGGCCCATCTCTTAAGTGGGTTGTTGGTTTTGTTTTTGTGGAGTTTCTTGATCTCTTTGTAGATTCTGGTTATTAACCCTTTATCTGTTGCATAGTTTGCAAATATTTTTTCCCATTCTGTCGGTTGTCTCTTCACTCTCCTGACTGTTTCTTTTGCAGTACAGAAACTTCTCAATTTGATGCAATCCCAATAGTTGCTTTTGGCTTTGACTGCCTGTGCCTCCCGGGTCTTTTCCAGAAATTCTTTGCCTGTGCCAATATCTTGAAGGGTTTCTCCAATGTTCTCTAGTAACTTGATGGTGTCAGGTCGTAGATTTAGGTCTTTAATCCATGTTGAGTGGATTTTTGTGTAAGGTGTAAGGTAGGGGTCTTGCTTCATGATTCTGCACGTGGAAATCCAATTTTCCCAGCACCATTTATTGAATAGACTGTCCTTGCTCCAGGAATTAGTTTTAGATCCTTGATCAAATATAAGTTGGCTGTAGATGTTTGGGTTGATTTCTGGTGTTTCAATTCTGTTCCATTGGTCTATCCATCTGTTTCTGTACCAATACCATGCTGTTTTGATTACAACTGCTCTGTAGTATGTCCTGAAATCTGGTATTGTGATGCCTCCGGCTTTGTTTTTGTTGTACAAGATTGCTTTAGCTATTCGAGGTCTCTTGTGCCTCCATATAAATTTCAGCACCATTTTTTTCAGATCTGAGAAGAATGTCTTTGGTATCTTGATTGGTATTGCATTGAATCTGTAAATTGCTTTTGGGAGAATGGACATTTTGATGATATTGATTCTTCCAATCCATGAGCATGGAAGATTTTTCCATTTCTTGGTATCCTCTTCTATTTCTTTCTTTAAGGTTTTGTAATTTTCATCGTAGAGATATTTAACATCCTTGGTTAAGTTTATTCCAAGGTATTTGATTGTTTTTGTAGCTATTGTGAATGGGATTGATCTTAGAAGTTCTTCCTCAGCCATGGCATTGTCTGTGTATACAAAGGCTGTTGATTTTTGTGCATTGATTTTATACCCTGCTACTTTGCCAAACTCTTCTATGAGTTCCAATAGTCTCTTAGTAGAGTTCTTTGGGTCCCCTAAATAAAGAATCACATCATCTGCAAAGAGGGATAGTTTGAGTTCTTCCTTCCCAATTTGTATCCCTTTAATTTCTTTTTCTTGCCTAATAGCTCTGGCTAGAACCTCCAGAACTATATTGAATAGCAGTGGTGAGAGTGGGCATCCCTGTCTGGTACCAGATCTCAGTGGAAATGCTTCCAACTTTTCCCCATTCAATAGGATGTTGGCTGTGGGTTTTTCATAGATTGCTTTGATTGTATTGAGGAATGTTCCTTCCAAACCCAGTTTGCTTAGAGTTTTCATCATGAACGGGTGTTGTATTTTATCAAATGCTTTCTCGGCATCTATTGAGATAATCATATGGTTTTTCTTCTGCAGTCTGTTAATGTGGTGTATCACATTGATTGTCTTGCGCACATTAAACCATCCCTGCATACCAGGGATAAATCCCACTTGGTCTGGGTGGATGATCTTTCTGATGTGTTGTTGCATTCTATTGGCGAGAATTTTATTGAGGATTTTTGCATCTATGTTCATCAGGGATATTGGTCTGTAATTCTCTTTCAGTGCTGCATCTTTTTCCTGCTTAGGAATTAAGGTGATGCTGGCTTCATAGAAAGAATTTGGGAGGATTCCCTCTTCTTCGATTGTTCTGAATAGTTTGAGAAGAATTGGAGTTAGTTCTTCTTTAAATGTCTGGTAGAATTCAGCAGTGAATCCATCTGGTCCTGGGCTTTTCTTTGTTGGGAGGGCCTTTATTACTGTTTCAATTTCTGTCTCAGTTATGGGTCTGTTTAGGTTTTCGATGTCTTCCTGGTTCAATTTAGGTAGGTTGCATGTGTCCAGGAATCTATCCATTTCTGATAGGTTTCCCTGTTTGCTGGCATACAAGTCCTTGTAGTAATTTCTGATGATTCTTTTTATTTCTGTGGTGTCTGCTGTTACATTTCATTTTTCATCTCTGATTTTATTGATTTGGGTCTTTTCTCTTCTTTTTTTAGTTAGTTGGACCAATGGGGTGTCAATTTTGTTTATTTTTTCAAAAAACCAGCTCCTCATTTGGCTGATTTTTTGTAATGTTTTTCTTGATTCAATCCTGTTGATTTCTTCTCTGATTTTAATTATTTCTCTTCTCCTACTAGATTTGGGTCTGGTTTGCTGTAGGTTTTCTAGATCCTTGAGGTGAATTGAAAGCTCATCTATTTGGTGCCTTTCCAATTTCTTGATGTAGGCACCTATTGATATAAACTTTCCTCTTAACACTGCTTTTGCTGCGTCCCACAAGTTTTGGTATGTTGTGCTGTTATCCTAATTTACTTCCAGAAAATTTTTGATTTCTCTTTTAATTTCTTCTATGACCCATTGTTCATTCAGGAGCATGTTGTTCAATCTCCATGTGTTTGCGTATGCTCTAGGGATTCCTGAGTTGCTAATTTCCAACTTCATTCCTTTATGGTCTGAGAAGCTGCATGGTATGATTCTAATTCTTTTGAATTTGCTGAGACTTGCTTTATGGCCTAGTATGTGGTCAATCCTAGAGAAGGTTCCATGTACTGCTGAGAAGAATGTAAAATCTTTAGCTGTAGGATTGAAAGTTCTGTATATATCTGTTAGATCCATTTGGGCTATAGTGTCGTTTAAATCTACTGTATCCTTGTTGATCTTCTGTCCTATTGATCTGTCTATTTCTGAGAGTGGAGTATTGAAGTCCCCCAGTACTATTGTATTGGGGTCTAAGTCTCCCTTTAAGTCCGTTAACAAATCTTTTAGATAAACTGGTGCCCTATAGTTAGGTGCATATACATTGATAATTGTTATATCTTCTTGTTGTATTGATCCCTTAATCATTATATAGTGCCCCTCTTTGTCTCTCTTAACAGTTTTTGTGGTAAAGTTTATGTTGTCCGATATTAAGATGGCTACGCCCGCTCTTTTTTCATTTCTGTTGGCATGGTATATCTTTTTCCAGCCTTTCACTTTCAGTCTGTATGGATCTTTGTTGGAAAGATGTGTTTCTTGTAAGCAGCAAATAGATGGGTTTTGTTCCTTAACCCAATCAGCCAATCGGTGTCTTTTAACTGGACAGTTCAGGCCATTCACGTTCAATGTGACTAATGATAAGTGGTAACTTTGCCCTGCCATTTGCCAAAGATAAGTTCTAATATATGCTTTGAATTCCCTGTGATCTTTTGCTGTGAAGTTTCCTTCCTTTATCTTCTTTCATATTGATGACCGTGTTTCTGTGTTTCTGTGTGTAACACATCTTTAAGCATCTTTTGCAGGGCTGGACGAGTGGCAACAAATTCTTTCAATTTCTGTTTGCTATGAAAAGTCTTTATTTCACCTTCATTCACAAATGATAGCTTTGCAGGATATAATATTCTGGGCTGGCAGTTTTTCTCTCTTAGTACCTGGGCTATATCTCGCCATTCCCTCCTAGCTTGTAGAGTTTCTGATGAGAAGTCAGCTGTGAGTCTGATTGGAGATACTCTGAGAGTAATCTGACGTTTCTCTCTTGCACATTTTAGGATCTTTTCTTTATGTTTCACTGTGGAGAGTTTAATTACAATGTGTCGTGGTGAGGATCTCTTTTGGTCGTGTTTATTAGGGGTTCTGTGAGCTTCCTGTACTAGGATTTCTCTGTCCTTCTCCAAACCTGGGAAATTTTCTGCTAATATCTCACTAAAAAGGCCTTATAATCCTTTCTCCCTCTCCATGCCTTCAGGTACTCCTAGAACCCGAATGTTGGGTTTTTTAATAGTATCCTGAAGATCCCTGACAATATGTTTTAGATTTCTAATTTCCTCTTCTTTTCTTTGGTCTGACTGTATCCTTTCCTGTTCTCTGTCTTCTAAGTCCGATATTCTCTCTTCTGCTTCACCCATTCTGTTTGTAAGGCTCTCTATTGTGTTTTTCATTTAATCTATTGAATTCTTCACTTCAGTCACTATCACAGTTTCCTGTTGTACTAGTTGTTTCATTTCATTTTGATTCCTCCTTAATATTTCATTTTCACGAGAGAGATTTTCTATCTTGTCCATTAAGGATTTCTGTAGTTCAAGAATTTGTTTTTGAGAACTTCTTAATGTTCTTATCAATTTTTTGAGATCTGCTTCTTGCATTTCTTCTATGTCATCATCTTTATAATCTTGAATTGGGGTGTCTTTTTCATTTGAGGGCGTCATGGTGACTTCCTTGTTTTTATTACCTTGGTTTTTGTGTTTGTTATTTGGCATATTGGAGATATTTGGTTTCTTCACTGTGGTGCTTTTTCTTGTTATACTATGACTCTAGATTAAGTGGACTATCTGTTTTTGATGGAGCCTTAGGGCTTGAGATGGGTGTGTCCTGAGAGCTCTGTTAGGCGTGGTAAATCTCTCTCTCTCTCTCTTTCTTTTTTTGATTCAAAAGGGAAGTAATTCCGCACAGCTGAACGAAGTTGGAGGTAGTTAGCAGGCAAATGATATACCCACAGGAGCCAGAGATTGGAAGCTCTTTCCCAAGGACCACACAGGGAATCTGTTCGGCCCTCAGAGTGGGCTCAAATTCTCCTTCAGTCTCCCACTGGGTTGCCAAAGTTACGGAATTGTAGCGTCTCTGGAGAGTACTCACGTGAATTCCGTGAGTTCTCTCCCCCACCGTCTCTTTTTTCTCAGTCTCAGTTCAGTAGCACCACAAATTTACTAGGTCCTAATCTCCTGTTAATTCGCCCCGCCCAGAGTCAGGTTTTTCTGCTAGGCTCAGGGCTGGTGCAGACCTGAGGTCGCTCTGCTTATGATGTATGTCCAAGATGGCGCCTGCTCTTTGTCTTGCTCGCCCTTGAGAGGTGAGCGGAGAGAGAGAAACCCGTGACCATACCAGTCACCTTTTTTCTTTTCTTTTTTTTTTTTCTCTCTCTCTCTTCCAGTTAGCCTGGTGAACTTCCCCCCCCCCCCGGGGGTTGTTCCCTCTAGTCTCCTCCGCTTGCCTGCCGGTGTCTCGGGCTATTGAGGTTCGGCTCACCTCGCGTTCCAGTGCTGGTGTGTTGAGTCTGCCACTGGTGTCCTGAACTGTGGGCTCCCACGCTCTCCACGCAGGTCCGCTGTGAATCACGCATTCCGGAAGAGTTTCCTCTGCTGTTTCCTCCCCTACTCTTCCTTGAACCTGCAGTATCTCCACTTTTATTAAACTATCTCTCCCCAGACTATCAGTGTGCTCCCTTCCTATTCCGCCATCTTGCCTCCCTCCGGAGAACAAGCGGAATACATTTTTAAAAATACAATATGTAGGGCCAGCGCCGCAACTCACTAGGCTAATCCTCCACCTGTGGCACTGGCACCCCGGGTTCTAGTCCTGGTCAGGGCACCGGATTCTATCCCAGTTGCCCCTCTTCCAGGCCAGCTCTCTGCTGTGGCCAGGGAGTGCAGTGGAGGATGGCCCAAGTGCTTGGGCCCTGCACCCCATGGGAGACCAGGATAAGTACCTGGTTCCTGCCATCGGATCAGCGCGGTACGCTGGCTGCAGCGTGCCGGCTGCGGCAGCCATTGGAGGGTGAACCAACAGCAAAGGAAAACCTTTCTCTCTGTCTCTCTCTCTCACTGTCCACTCTGCCAAAAAAAAAAAATCCATTGTGGATTGAGGGGCTCAAGGATTTGGGGCATCCTCAGCATCTTTCCTAGGCTCATTAGCAATAGCTGGATTGGAAGTGGGGCAGCTGGGACTTGAACTAGCATCCATAGGGAATGCTGGTGGGGCAAGCTGAGGCTTAACTGCACTACTGTGCCAGTTCCTGCCTTTATTGCTTTTAAAATTTGCATTTATTAGAAAGGTGTGAGTGATTGAAGACAGGGAGGTGGATCTTCTATTTCTTGCTCACTCCTCAAAGGCCAGTCACCGCCGAGGCTGCTTCAGCTGAAGTCAAGAGGGGGGAACTCATTGTGAGTGTCCCACGTGGGTGCAGGAACCCAGCTGATTCAGCCATTACTTGCTGCCTTCCCAAGCATCATTGGCAGGAAGCTGGATTGGAAGCAGAGCTCAGACCTTACCTCAGGCGCTCTTGATCATCAATGCAGGCTCCCCCAGCAGCATCCTCCTGCTGTGCCACACACCTGCCCCCGGCAGTGTTTCGTTGACTTCATCTCCAGTAGTGCATCACACAAGTGTGAGGATGCTGTGTTTTCCTTTTCTCCTCTTTCGATTGTCTTTTCTTACCTTCTTTTTCTTTCTTTCTTCTTCTTTTTTTTTAATTAGACAGGTAGAGTTAGAGAGAGACAGAGAGAAAGGTCTTCCTTCAGTTGGTTCACCCCAAAATGGCTGCTATGGCCAGCGTGCTGCATCAATCTGAAGCCAGGAGCCAGGTACTTCTCCTGGTCTCCCATGCAGGTGCAGGGCCCAAGCACTTGGGCCATCCTCCACTGCCTTCCCGGGCCACAGCAGAGAGCTGGCCTGGAAGAGGGGCAACGGGGACTAGAACCTGGCATCCATCTGGGATGTGGCACCACAGGCAGAGGATTAACCAAGTAAGCCATGGCGTCAGCCCCCTTGCCTTTTTTTACTTGGTTCTTGACTCCTATGTTATTCAGAATTGTGGTTTTAAATTTCTCAGTATTTTGAAAATTTTCCAGTTATCTTTGTTACTAATTTTTATTTTCCTTTTATTGTTATAAAGAACATATGCATCATATTAGTTAATTCATATGATATTTATAAAATCATTAAGTTATGCTCTGGAACCTGGAACGTAGTTCATTATGGGAAGTGCTCTATGTGTATTTGAAATTGCGTATCTTCAGTCATCAGCAAAAGTGTTTTCTTTTTCTTTTTATTTATTTGAAAGAATTATAGAGAGACGTAAAGACAGAGAGAGAGGTCTTCTGTCCACTGGTTCACTCCCCAGATGGCTGCAATGGCTGGAGCTGCGCTCAATCTGATGCCAGGAGCCAGGAGCTTCTTCTGGATCTCCAACGTGAATGCTAGGGCCCAAAGGCTTGGGCCATCTTCTACTGCTTTCCCAGGCCATGGCAGAGAGCTGGATCAGAAGAAGAGCAGCTGGGACTAGAACTGCCCATATGGGATACTGGTGCTTCAGGCCAGGGCTTTTAACCCGCTGCGCCACAGCGCTGGCCCCAAAAGTGTTTTCTAAATGGCAGCGGAATGCAATCCATCGCTGATGATTTTGGGATTTTGTTACAGATTCCATGTGGTCAGTTACTGAGATTTCAACGTCTTCCATTACAATTGTGCATTTACTTATTTCTTTAGCCATGTTGCATTGGTTTTTGCTGCCTTTATTTTGAGGGCATGGCAGTGGTCTGTTCTAGCTCGACCACCTTACCTGCTGTCACATTCTGCACCTCGGGCCACCATTTACCTGCCCCTGGTCTGGACCAGTTGAGGCTGGCACCCTCTGTGGGGCTGCAGTTTCACCTCCGGCGTTGGGAGCGAGACTTTCCCTCCATTAGTTCTTCCCTGAGTCTCGACTGGACCTCTGGGTCAATTGGAAGTAACCATAAACACTCTGAATCAGGTGTTTGGGTGTGTGTATGTATTTATGTGTGTCTGTGTGTGGTTATGTGATTTTTACTCATTAATTAGTAGGCAGAACAGAGAGTGTGAGCTGGATATCCACCATCAGTAACTCTTTTCTCAAATGGCTGCCATTGCCAGTGCTGGCCCAGACAGAAGCCAGGAGCCAGGAACTCCATCCAGGTCTCCCATGAGGGTGGCTGTGGTCCAAGTACGTGGGCCATCACCTGCTACCTGCGTGGTTCACAGGTGTGGAGCAGTGGGACCGGAAGTGTCGCTGGTATGTTGGAGGCATTATCTTTGTGAGAGTCTCCATTCTTTCAGGTCTTTGTCGAGGGCTCGTTCCCAGCGCACGGTAGTCTCTGGCGGCATTCTTGATGCCATTGGAGTAGCTGTGCCGTGTGCATTGAAGTCCAGATACTCTGTGACTGACTGTGCACTGGAATGCTGACCGCAGCACCCGACCCCCTCCTCCCCATTCTTCTATTGGAAGTGCACCTGGGGCTGCAGGGCTGTGGCATCGGCTGCACACCTTCATCTCTGGTGCTGCTTTCTAAGGCATGGGTGCTGCTGTGTTTCCCCATCAGCACTGTGTGAGTCCTGATGCTTCCTGTCCACAAGAGCTGGCCCTGGCCCTTCCAGTGAGTTGTCATGGAAGCCATTGGTAGTTGTCACACAGCCACTGTGTGAGTGGATGCTTTATACTTTTTTAATATTTATTTATTTAGTTCACAGAGTTACACAGAGAGAGAAGAAGGGGAGAGAGAGAGAGAGAAAGAGAGGTCTTCCACCTGTTGGTTCACTCCTCAGTTGGCTGCAAAGGCCTGAGCTGTGCCAATAGAAGCCAGGAGCCTCCTCCGGGACTCCCATGAGGGTACAGGGTTCCAAGGACTTGGGCCATCTTCTGCTGCTTTCCCAGGCCACTGCATTGAGCTGGATCAGAAGTGGAGCAGTTGGTTCTTGAACCGGCATCCATATGGGATGCTGGCACTGCAGGTGGTGGATTTACCTGTTATGCCACTTCGCCGTGCCCAGGTGTAATGCAGATGCAGTGACATGCACAGATCTGAAGTATGGTTTGATGAGTTTGATAAATGTGTGCAGCCTTGGAACCCACTCTTGCTCAGATCCAGCTATGCCCAGGGCCTCTAAAGTGGCAGCTCCTTTATTGTGCTGTTCTAGAATTGGCCCTTGTGTGATCAGGGACCTCCCTTATTTGGGTCACCCTCCTATTTTCTTCATCATTGGGAGAGTCCTGGGGGTCATATGTTTCCTTGCTGCTTGGAATCCTGGTTTTTCCTGGCAATGGAGGGTGTTAAGTTGCACCATTAAACACAGTGTTTCTCTTTAAGTTTCAGTATTTTGATGGCCCCAGAGCATCTCCTCTTGTGCATTTCCAGTCCATTGAGGTGCTTCAAAAAGTTCCTGGAAGCATTAGCTAATTAAAATATAATTTTACTTGGAGCAGTACAATTTTGTAATCTCCGTATAGGTTTTTTTTTTTTTCCATTGTGCCCATCTTGAACATTTTGAAGTGGTTTTTGCCTGTTCTGAAGCTTCCCCAAATGGAATGTTGTTTCCAGAGCCTTGGCTCAGCACCCACGCTGCCTCACAGATCACTGAGCACTCCCCTTTACAGCCGAATGCTCACAGGGCATGAGTAGAACCATGTTGTTTACCCCTTCTTTTTCTACTGCTCTTATTTTTTTTCTAAAGATTTATTTATTTGAAAGGCAGTGTTACAGAGAGGCAGAGGCAGAGAGAGAGAGAGAGAGAGGTCTTCCATCCCTGGTTCACTCCCCAAATGGTCACAATGGTGGGAGCTGGGCTGATGTGAAGCTGGGAGCTTCTTCCTGGTCTCCCACGTGGATGCAGGGACCCAAGGACTTGGGCCATCTTCTGTTTCTTTCCCAGGCCATAGCAGAGTGCTGAATGGAAAGAGGCCAGCAGTGTGAGATGCCCTTGTCACAGGCAGAGGCTTAGCCCCTTGTGCCACAGTGTGAGCCCCATTACCCCCTTCTAATCTGTTGGCTGTTTGCATCATTTCTAGTTTTTGGCTCTTATGAGCAAAGCTGCGGTGAAGTGTGTTCTTGTCCCAGTTTGCCTGTGGATGCATATTTTCATTGTTCTAGAGGAAACGTACCTAGCTGTGCAATAGTGGCTTCTGAAGGGAGTGTATGCTTACCTGGGGAAGAACTTGGCAAAGGATTTTACAATGTGTTTGCACCGTTTTACACTCTGTCCAGCCATTGCTTGTTAATCCAGTTTCTCCCCCTCCTTGTCTGCGTACACTGCCGTCAGTCTTTCTTCACATTAAGGATTTTAGGGTGTAAGTGTACCCCACGTGGTCTTCATTTGTGTGTTCTCTACAGACTATTCATGGTGAGCACTCACTTTTTCTTGTGCTTCTTGGCTGTTCACAACAGCATTCCATCATGTAGTGTCCGAGACATTGCTCATTTTTTAAATTTTTAGAATTTTAAAGATTTAATTGATATAACACTTGTCTTTGTGGGGTACGGTATTGTAATTTATTTTTTTAATATATTTATTTGACAGGTAGAATTATAGACAGAGAGACAGAAAGATTTTCCTTCGGTTGGTTCACTCCCCAAATGGCCTGGCGCTGTGCTGATCCGAAGCCAGGAGCCAGGGGCTTCGCCTGGTCTCTCATGTGGGTGCAGGGGCCCAAGGACTTGGGCCATCCTCCACTGCCCTCCCGGGCCACAGCAGAGAGCTGGACTGCAAGAAGAGCAACCAGGACTAGAACCAGCACCCATATTTGATGCCAACGCCACAGGTGGAGGATTACCAAGTGAGCCATGGCACTGGCCCCAGTATTGTAATTTCGTAGTTGTATACAGTTGTAATGATCAATCAGGGCAATGAGCATGTCCATCTCCTTATATTTTGCATATCAGAGCCTTGGAGCTCCGTCTTCCAGGTCTTCTCAGAAACACGGTTGGTTTCTGTGCACGGTGATTGCTCCCTGTGCTTTAGGACACTGGGAATGTATCAGATTGTAACTTAGGTGTGCCTCACTAGCCTTCCCCACCCTCTCCCGCCTACCCTTCCTAGCAGGCATTATTTACTGCTTGCCCTCTGTGCCTTTCCTGGCTTTCAAGATCACGTGTAAAGGCACTGTGAATTTTTACTGCTAGTTTTTCTGTGACTGTGGTTTCATTTCCCTTGAGTAAATATATAGGGATGGAATTCCGGGGTTGCCTGCTCACGGGATGTTTCACTTTAAGGAAATGGTCAAAGCACTTTATGGGAGAGGGAGGGGGAGAGGGAGGGGGAAGGGGGAAGAGGGAGAGGGGAGAGGGGAGAAGGGGGAGGGGAGAAGGGGGAAGAGGGAGAGGGGAGAGGGGAGAGGGGAGAGGGGAGAGGGGAGAGGGGAGAGGGTCTATCTACTGGTTCACTCCCCAAATGGCTGCAAAAACTGGAACACGGTAATCTGAAGCCAGTATCCAGGAGCTGCTTCTGTGTCTCCTATGCGAGTGCAGGGGTCCTAACACTTGTGTCACCTTCCACTGCTTTCCCAGGCCATAAGCAGAGAGCTGGATCAGAAGTGCAGAGCCAGGACACGAACCGCACCCACATGGGACGCCGGCAGGTGTTTGTGTGTAGAATGGTGCTAATGATACCTGCATCCCATATCAAAGTTGTTGGTTTTGAGTTTCAGCTCCACTTCCATTCCAGCTTCCTGCTAATTCCCACCCTGGGAGGCACAAATGATGGCTCGAGGAGGGGATTTCCTGCTACTGTTGCGGCAGACTCAGGTTTGTGGCTGATCCTGTGCCTGGCTGGGACACTGCCTGCCTAGCCCATGCAGGAGGTTAACCTGACTGCTGGCAGGTGGAAGCAGCCCCAGGCACATTTCCCTCAGCCCTGCCTTCTGTTGCAGAGCCTTGTGACTGCCAATCACTGAGCACTCCCCTTTATAGCCAAACACCCACAGGGCATGAGTAGAACCATGTTGGCCCATCAGGAAGGCTACCTAGGCCACGTGACCTCAAGCTAAATGGAGGGGCACAGTGGCGCCAATATCGGCTTTATCATATAGAAATAGTGTTGCCCTGAATTAGCTACACCCCCTCTGCCTGCCCTTTAAAAGCTTATGCTTGGTCGTTTAAATGGACATGTTTACCAAACTTGTCTCTGGTGGTTTTTGTCGAAGAACGCAGTCGTCCCACCATCCTGGCAGTGCAGACCTCACAGGACGAGTCCACACAGATTGAATTCCCAGTTTTGGATTCCCCCTGGTCCTACCTCAGCTGTTTGGAGCCTCTGGGTAGTGAAGCAGCAGTATGGAGGCCTTTCTGTCTGATTTCTGCCTTTGAAATAAATAAGTACAAATTAACAGAAATAGTGTTGCATTTGGAGTTTCACTTGGAATGTGTGGGTATTTTAGTTGCTCTATATTCTCCCCAAGATTTTGGTATCATTTTTCTTCTTGTCAGTATTAACCATTTTAATGGGTTGTTGTATCTCACTGTTACAGGAATTCAGATTTCCCTACTGAGGAATACCGTGGAGCATCTCTTCAGGTTTTTATTTGCTGTTTGAATGTCTGTGTCTGTGTATTGTCTGTTTAGTATTTCTGTGAGACCTGAGCCTGGATCAAGGTGTAACTATTTTAAGTTAGGCCTCCATCTTGAAACTTGGGCTTGACCAGGCCCTGAACTTTGAGCCAGAAGCTCCTAAAAGTAAATAAATGAACTCCCCTTGTGATAAACTCTCCTAGCAACAGCCGATTAGCAGATAACAGAGAAATACCTAGGGTTCCTGGTGTCTTCTCAGGGCAGATAAGGTCATTAAGAGCTTCCTGAGACCTTCAGTTCGGCACGTACACCCCAGCAGCTCGGACCCTATGCTTCGGCCAATCAATTCAAAAGGCATCAACTCCAAAGTCATCCAACCACCTGTAGTAGGTCCGTTCCCGCCACTGGATGCACTAATCAATTCTAGGAGATGTCCTTTGAATTTCCCGTGGGATGAGATGCTTTGCTAAATAGTACCATGATGTACAGAATGTCTCGGAAAACCCTATAAAAACCCTGTTAACTGAAGGGTCGGGGCTCTTAATTCAGATGCACTGAGTCTGTGCTGATTGAGAGTCCAGGCCCGGACCTGCAATAAAACTCTCGTGTGCTTTACAGCGGTATCGGCTCCTTGGTGGTCTTTGGGGACAACTGAACTGGGCATAACATTTCTTCCCTTTTATTTTGCTGTTTGGTTTGTTAGTGTTGAATCCTGAGTGTCTTTATGTTTCCCCATTCATTTATCTAAAGTATCTGATGTGCAAATATTATCTCCCAGTCTGTAGTTTTCCTGTTTTGTCAGTCAGTGGAATTGTCTTTCAGCACTGTTTCCGGTTGCAGAGAATAGAGTAGACAGCACAGAGAGTCCTCTTGTATTGTCCCCAAGTTTTAGTGTGTCCCCCCTCAAATTAACATCTTGCTTGAGTGTGACATGTTGGTTACAATTGTTGAACCACTGGAGAGATACAACAGTATTATTAGATAATGTCTATATGTTATATTAGTGTTGATCTGTGTTGTACATTCTGTGGGTTCTGACAAATCCATGCCATCCTGGGTCCACTAATACAGTGACACACAGAGTAGTTTCAATGTCCTGTAAATCCACTGGGCTCCACCCATTCACCCTTCTCCTGTCAACTGCTGGTCTATGAACTGTGCCTGTATTCTCTGACTTTTCTAGAAGGCAATATACTTGGCAACATGCAATATAGAACTGTTTTTTAAAAATTATTGGCAGAAAGAGACAAAGAAATAGATGTGGAAATAGAGATCAATATATAGATAGTGTTCTCATCATATGGTTCTTTCTCTGCAGTCCCATCACAGCTGGAGCAGGCTGATGCCAATAGTGGGAGCCAGAAGTAGAATCCAGATGTCCTCCAAGGTGGCAGGAACTCCGTCATTTGAGCCATCACCCGTGCCCCCCCCCCGCCCCCCCAGGGCCTGCATGAACAGGAACCGGAAGTCAGGAGCTGGAGCCGGGTATCTAACAAGTGCTGCGATCTGGGATGCAGACATCCGAACTGGTGAGTCCACTGCCAGGCTGACCACCTGCCCCTCGTGTTCTATCTACACACTGTGAGAGATCAAGTTCATTCCTTCACTGCTTCAGTCTTCCATTGCCTGGAGTGTCTGGAATTTGGGTCAAAGCTGGGAAGTAGGAGCTCACTCCAGCTCTCCCATTGGGTGGCAGAAATGCATTCACCTGAGTAATCACTGCTGCCTCCCAGGATCTGTACAGAGAGAAGGAAGACCTTCTTCTCTCTCTCTCTCTCTCTCACTGTCTAACTCTGCCTGACAAAAAAAAAAAAAAAAAAAGAGAGAGAGAAAGAAAGAAAGAAAATCATCTTATCATCTTAGTAACAGATAATAGCTACTTTAAATATCAAATTTCTGTCAATTCATTTAAACAAATATAGTGTCAACATTTAAAATATCCAAAACAGGGAAATGCATAGAAGCAGGAAGTAGATAAGTGGTTTCTAGGGGCTGGAAAGGAGGATTGAATGGGGTGTGACCCTAAGTGGTACAAGAGTTTCTTTGGGGGATGATGAAAATGTTCTAGAATTCAGATAGTAGTAATCATGGTACAATTTTGTAAATACACTAAATACCCCTTCATTGTACACTTTTTTTTCAGGAGCAGAGAGAGTGCAAGTGAGTACACTCAGCTGCTGGTTCACCCTCCAAATGCCTGCAATGACTGGGGCTGTGTTGGGGCTCCCAGGTGGGTGGCAGGAATCTCATTACTTTAGCCATCACTGCTACCTCCCAGGGTCTGCTGGTGTCAGGACCAAGAGCCAGGTATTTAAACCAGTTACTGAGGCTGGCGCTGTGGTGCAGCAGGTAAAGCCATCACCTGCAGTGCCAGCATCCAATATGGGCACCAATTCAAGTCCCAGCTGCTCCACTTCTGATCCAGCTCTCTGCCATGGCCTGGGAAAGCAGTAGAAGATGGACCAAGTCCTTGGGCCCCTATACCCATGTGGGAGAGCAGGGTACAGGCTCCTGGCTTCAGATCAGCACAGCTCCAGCCATAGCGGCCATCTGGGGAGTGAACCAGCAGATGGAAGACCTCTCTCTCCCTCTGGGTCTGTCTATCTGTAAATATGCCTTTCAAAAAAAAAAATAAATAAATCTTAAAAAAAATTAAATAAAGCAGTTACTCTGATATGGGATGTGGGCTTCTTAACCACCAGGTTAAATAAAGGACCCAGAATTATATACTTTTTTTTTTAAAGATTTATTTTTTGAAAGTCAAAGTTACAGGGAGAGCAGGGGAGACAGAGAGGGAGATTTTTCCATCCACTGGTTCACTCCTCAGACGGCTGCAATGGCCAGGGCTGGGCCAGGCTGAGGCAGGAGCCAGGAGCCAGGAGCGCATTCCAGGTCTCCCATGTGGGTGTAGGAGCCTAAGGCCATCTGCTGCTTTTCCCAGGTCATTCGCAGGGAGCTGGGTCAGAAGTGGAGCAGCTGAGACAAATCAGCACCCATATGAGATGCTGGTGTTACAGGCGGAAGCTTTACTCACTACACCACAAATCTGGTCCTGGAATTATATACTTCAAAGGAATAAATTTGGGGCCAGACCTGCAGCACAGAGGGTTAAGCCACTGCCTGTCATACTGGCATCCCATATGAGTGCCAATTCAAGTCCCAGCTGCTCCACTACCGATTCAGCTCCCTACTAATGCACCTGAGAAAGCAGCGGAAGATGCCCCAGTACTTAGGCCCCTGCCACCCATGTGGAACACCTGGATGGAGTTCCAGGCTCCTGGCTTCAGTATGGCCCAGTTCCAGCCCCAGGCTGTTGCAGCAATCTGGGGAGAGAACTTGCAAATAGAAAATTCTCTCCCTCCTTCTCTCTCAACTCTACCTTTGCAAATGCATAAAAAAAAAAAAAAAAAAAAAGAAAAGGAATTTAGGGTGAGCATTGTGGCATAACAGGTTAAGCCACTGCTTGGGATGCCTGCATTCCCCATTGGAAGTGCCTCTGCCTACGGCACTGGCATCCCATAAGGGTATCAGTAAGATTTCTGGCTGCTCCATTTCTGATCCAGCTCCCTGTTAATGTACCTGGGAAAGCAGCAGCAGATGGCCCAAGTCCATGGGCCCCTGTAATGACGTGGGAGACCTGGAGGAAGCTCCTGGCTCTGGCCTGGGCCAGCCCCGGCCACTGCGGCCATTTGGGGAGTGTGCAACAGATGGAAGAGCTCTCTCTTCTCCTCTGTGTATGTCTGCCTTTAAAATAAATGAATAAATCTTCAAAAGAAAAGAATTAAAACTTAAAGGAGTCAATTTTTTGATATAGAAATTATAGCTCATTTAAACTGTTTTTTTAAAGTAGTAAATTCTTTATCTTGATTTAGGTACATACATGCAAAAATTCACTAATTGTCCACTTAAGATTTGTGCACTTTATTGTGTGACCCGTTAAAAGAATTAGTAAAAGAGAATGAGTCATCAACTCAAATTTGCCAACTTGGAATTTTGACCTGAGGATGAATATACTTAATGGAAAACTTAACCAGAATAATACCAAGGGTAAATTGTGGTAGGGTATGGTTTTAACATGGAGCATGTAATTGCTATCTTAGAGATTGTCCTGGGGCTCAATCCTATCCTGCTGATTCCAAAACCTCCTGTGTATCCCAGAGTCTTTCTGAGATCACAAAGACTTAGGCAGAGATCAACTTTAGAGGCTGAGGGAGAAAACTTCTGAAACTTGTAATGAAGAAACATTTTTACTAAATGAGTTATCTAAACTAGAAAGGAAAACATTGAGACTCAGTATTTATTTAAAAAGAAAAAGAGAAACAAGGTGTGCTCATTAGTCCTTTGTCGGCTTACTGGTAGGTCTGTGATCCGTGTTGTCAGGCAGCTGCACTCCCATGCTGTGGAGGAGGTTGGAAGCGGGTCCTGCCAGTCCAGCTTGAGAGTTATAGGATTCCAGGATGTTTGAAACCAGGTTCAAGTCTACATCCACTGGTGCCAAAGCAGGTTCTCCTGCACCAGAATCTTCCTCATCTGAATTGTTATCGGTAGTTTGGGATGCAGGTTCCTTATTCAAGAAGAAAAACAAAATCATGAGATAATATTCCCTTGGGTTGGATATTAGATATAATAAAAAGCTAACTAGTAAATCTGAATTCCAAATCAAAGAGGATATTTCTTATCCTTTGTGTTATAAAGTGAAAATGAAGTCTAATTAACTATATGATTTAACACACATATTAAAACTTCATTCTAGGGGACGCTGCTGTGGCATAGTGGGCTAAGCCTCTGCCTGCATCCCATATGGGCGCCAGTTCAGGTCCCAGCTGCTCCACTTCTGATCAAGCCCCCTAATAATGGGCTGAGAAAGCAGTGGAAGATGACCCAAGTGCTTGGGTCCTTGCACCCATGTAGAGGATCAGAAGAAGCCCCTGGCTTCTGGATTCAGATAGGCCCAGCTCTGGCTGTTGCAGCCACTTGGGGAGTGAACCAGCAGATTAAAGACTTCTCTCTCTGTCTTTACCTCTCTGTAACTCTTTCAAATAAATAAAATAAATATATATTTTAAAAAACCTCTCTGTAACTTAGCCTCTCAAATAAAATTTTGGCTGGCGCTGCAGCTCACTAGGCTAATCCTTCTGCCTGCGGCGTCGGCACCCTAGTCCCAGTCGGGGCACTGGATTCTGTCCCAGCTGCTCTTCTTCCAGTCCAGCTCTCTGCTGTGGCCCGGGAAGGCAGTGGAGGATGGCCCAAGTCCTTGGGCCCTGCACCTGCATGGGAGACCAGGAGGAAACACTTGGCTCCTGGCTTCAGATCAGCACTGTGTGCCAGCCATAACAGCCATTTGTGGGGTGAACCAACGGAAGGAAAACCTTTCGCTTGGTCTCTCTCTCTAACTCTGCCTGTCAAAAAAAAAAAAATTTTATAAACCTTTTAAAAAAGTTTATTTATTTGAGAGGTAGAGTTACAGAGGAAGAGATAAATAATTTTAAAAATCAAAAAAAATAAAAGCTTCATTCTAAAGATTATATCATGCTTCTTTCTAAGTAACAATGTCAATAAACTGCATTATTTCACTCCCACTATGAAACAGCTGAAAGGAGACAACTAGGATTAAGCAGGTAATTTATAGCCTGCCAAAGAATTTTTAAAGAAATCAACACTGGGGCTGTTGCTGTGGTGTAGAAGGTTAAGCCTCTGCCTGCAGTGTCAGTATCTCCTATGGGCTCCAGTTTGAGTCCTGGGCTGCTTCACTTCTGGTCCAGCTCCATGCTGCTGAGCCTGAAAAGCAGCAGAGGATGATCCAAGTGCTTGGGCCCCTGAACCCACATGGGAGACCTGGAAGAAGCTCCAGGCTCCTGACTTCAGCCTGGCCCAGCCCTGGCTGTTGTTGGCCATTTGGGGAGTGGACCACCGGATAGAAGATCTCGTCTTTCTCTCTCTCCTTCCCTTTCTGTATCTCTGCCTTTCAAATAAACAATTCTTTAAAAAAAAAAATTAAATAAATTTGAATATTAAAAAAACAAAAATATAAATTTTCTTCTAAGTGAAAGAAGCTATATTTCATTTTTAAATATTTTTGGAAGATTTATTTACTTATTTGAGAGGCACAGGCAGAGGTCTTCCATCTACTGGTTTACTCCCCAAACGGCCGCTACGGCCGAAGCTGGGCCTGTATGAAGCCAGGATCCAGGAGCCAGGAGCTTCTCCCAAGTCTCCCATGCAGTGCAGGGGCCCAAGGAATCGGGCAATGCTGGGACTTGAACTGGCATCCATATGGGAGCCAGCAACGCAGAGGTGGCTTTACCTGCTACGCCACAGTGCCAGCCCCACTATATTTCCTTTTTAATCCCCAATGAAGAATCTTAAAATAGAAACATAAGGTTTTGTGGGGATCCAATGACAAAGACTGAATTGTTACTTGGACCTCTGATTTCAAAGGTTGGAGAAAGGATTTGAAAGATTTTGGCTTCATCTATAGACCTTCACTTCACTGAAACTGAAAGTGTGGTATGTGGACTACCTGTATCTGTATCACTCAGTGCTTGTAAGAAATTAAAAATCTTGGGGATGGCACTGTGGCACAGCAGGTTAAAGTCTCAGCCTGCAGCCCCAACATCCTATATGGGCACTGGTTCGAGACCTGGCTGCTCTACTTCTGATCCAGCTTCCTGCTAATATGCTGGGAAAGCAGCAGAGGACGGCCCAAGTCATCGGGCTCCTGCATCCATATGGGAGACCCAGAAGAAGCTCTTGACTCCTGGCTTCAGATCAGCTCAGCTCTGGCCGTTGTGGCTGTTTGGGAAGTGAACCAGTGTATGTATGGAGGACCTCTCGCTCTGTCTCTAACGCTTTAAAATAAATAAATCTAAAAAAAAAAAAAAAAAGAAAAAAAAAAAAAAAAAAAAGAAAAGAAAAGAAATAAAAAACTGCAGGCCTCATCCCAGACCTGCTTAATTAGAATCTACATGGGCCAGCACTGTGATGCAGTGGGTTAAAGCTCCGACCTGCAGCACTGGCATTCCAATGGGTGCCAGTTGGAGTGTTGGCTGCTCCACTTCCAATCCAGCTTCCTGCTAATGTGCCTGGGAAAACAGCTGAGGGTGGCTCAAGTCCTTGGGCCCCTGTACCCACATGGGAGAGCTGGAAGAAGCTCCTGACTCCGGATTGGCACAGCTCTGGCCATTGCAGCCATTTGGGGAGTGAACCAGCGGATGGAAGAACTCTGTCTCTACCTCTCTCTCTAACTCTTTCAAATAAATAAAATAAAATCTTAAAAAAAATAGTATCTACAGTATAAAAAGATCTTTAGTTGGCTAGTGATGACAATAAAATTTAAGAAATATTGTTTTAACTACACCTAATATATAGTTTCTATTAGGTTTTGGAAATTCTAAAAGAAACCAATTTTACCTGTGCTTTAGATAATCAAAAAAGGGGAATCAACATTAATTACAGCCCTTTTATGGATTTTACTGTGAACTCATTAGGTTCTCTGTTCATTCTATGGCATAATCACTGGTTAATGGACACATTCACAATTGATGGCTAAACTAGATTTCAAACCCTAAACCAGGACACTCACTCAGGCTCCATGCTCTTTCTTTAGAATGCCTCTGTCTAGGGTACACAGTACTGACAAACTAGGATGAACTTTAAATTTGGTTTTAAACTAGGGAAAGATAAAACAAACTTAAAATATGAAAATTATTTGGATATTTAAGGCCCTCTTTTTAAAAAAATCTATTTATTGGGGCCAGCACCATGGCTTAGCAGGGTAAGCCGCAGCCTACAGCACCAGCATCCCATCTGGGCGCAGATTCGGGTTCTGGCTGCTCCACTTCCAATCCAGCTCCCTGCTAATGTGCCTGGGAAAGCAGCAGAAGATGGACCAAGTCCTTGGTCCTCTGCCCCAGTGTGGAAGACCCATAAGAAACTCCTGGTTCCTGGCTTCAGCCTGGCACAGCCCTGGTTATTGCAGCCACTTGGGAATGAACCAGCAGTTGGAAGACCTTTCTCTCTGTCTCTCTCTCTTTCTTTCTGTATTTCCTTTCAAATAAAAAAAAAAATCTTAAAAAAACCTATTTATTATGATGGCAGTAGAAGCATGCAACCATACACTAATTTCAGTATATTCTATTTATTTTAAATAGATAACATAAAATAAGCAATATAATTAAGCTTATATCTAGAAAATAAAATGTATATAATCTTTCATCCTACCAGAGTTTGGAAAAAATAGCATTATTATTTATTTATTCAAATCTCACAAATTTGGGGGGAAAAATAAACATGGTTTTAGCTATCCTACAAAATAGACTTAGAAATGGAAAGGAAGTTAAAAACACACGTACTGCTTGCTTCCGGGTGGTGAAACTTTTGCCAATGGTGGTGTGTGCCAGTTCCTGGTCCATCTGGGCCATGTATAACTTGAGATTATCCAGAGTTCCTTTCAGAGAGGCCTCTTCTCCAGGTTCCTGCATTCCAAGGTCCGAGTCATCATCACTGTCTAAACATTCAAAATCTTCCTCCTCCAGATCATCAGAGTCTGACTCATGAGGCCCTGGCCCTGTGCAGACCCCAACACAGAAAAAGACACTTGAAAAAAAAATTTTTTTTCAGTTGCTTACACTTCTCAAAAGAATTAGAATGTTACAAACAGAAAATGAGCATTTTACATAGCCAAGTTACTTCACAAAGATGCCTTCCAGGAGAGTGATCCAACATGGGAAGCGAGATACACAGCAGACTCATAGAATGGCAGATGTTCTAAACAGCACTCTGGCCTCAGAATCAGCCCTAAAGGCATTCGGATCCGGCTGAAAAGCCCATGAGAGTATTTCAGGCATGGAAAGCCAAGACACTCTGGCAAAAACAAAAACAAAAACAAAAACAAAAACAAAAACAAAAAAACAAAAACAAAAAAAACCTAAATGAAAGAGCTCTGTGAGTGAAATCCCAGTGGAAAGAACAGGTCTTCAAAGAAGGAGGTACCTTTCTCTGAAGGGAGGAGAGAACCTCCACTTTGACTATGACCTTGTCTAAACAAGATAAGAGTCGGAGAACTCAAAAGGCTTCCATAGCCTTGGAAACTCATGGCTGAAGCATAGGGAGATTACTGATGCCATAAACAGGAGTGTCAATTTGTAAAGTCAACAACAGGAGTCACTGTGCATTTACTCCTCATGTAGGATCTCTGTCCTTAATGTGCTGTACATTGAGATTTAATGCTATAACGAGTACTCAAACAGTATATTTCACTTTGTGTTTCTATGGGGGTGCAAACTGTTGAAATCTTTACTTAATGTATACTAAACTAATCTTCTGTATATATAGAAAATTGAAAATGAATCTTGATATGAATGGAAGGGGAGAGAGAGTGGGAAAGGGGAGGGTTGCGGGTGGGAGGGAAGTCATTGCGGGGGAGGGGGATGCCAATGTAGTCCATAAGCTGTACTTTGGAAATCTATATTCATTAAATAAAAGTTAAAAAAAATGTTAATTGTTATTGGCTTTTGGTACCATCAGACAGGTGTGAAAAAAAAAAAAAAAGATGCCTTCCACAAATAGTGATGCTTGCAGACATTTATGGGAAACTACACAGGCTGTGCCAAAGGATTCAGCCTTTTATGTTTTAAAGTGAATTTTAATTAACATTTTTTCTTAAAAAATTTTAAAACTACATAGTACACATATATATTTTGATTCAAGCCATAAATTCTGTCTTACATTTCACTAACTTCTCAGAGGTAAGCATCTTTTTAACAGTTTGGTAGACATACAGACATCTATGCAGTGCTGTACATTCACTACATAAACACATAGTTTTGGGGGCCAGTGCTGTGGCGCAGTGGGTAAAGCCACCACCTGCAGTGCTGGTATCCCATATGGATGCTGCTTTGTGTCCCCGCTGCTCCACTTCTGGTCTAGCTCTCTGCTGTGGCCTGGGAGGGCAGTGGAGGATGGCCCAAGTCCTTGGGCCATTGCACCCGCATGGGAGACCCAGAAGAATCACCTGGCTCCTGGCTTCGGAATGGTGCAGCTCCGGCCATTGCGGCCAACTGGGAAGTGAACCAGTGGATGGAAGACCTCTCTCTCTCTCTCTCACTCTCTGCCTCTTCTTCTCTCTCTGTAACTCTTTCATGTAAATAAGTAAATAAATCTTTAAAAAAAACCCATAGTTTTTCTTTTATACACAGATGGTATCACAGTGTTCATACTGAATTATGGTTTGCTTTTCAATTTTTTTTTAAAGATTTTTTATTTTTTTATTGGAGAGGTAGAGTTACAGACAGTGAGGAAGAGATAGAGAGAAAAGTCTTCCATCCACTGGTTCATTCCCCAAATGGCCGTAATGGCTGGAGTTGGGCCAATCCAAAGCCAGGAGCCAGGAGCTTCTTTCAGGTCTCCCACACAGATTCAGAGGTCCAAGCACTTGGGTCATCTTCCACTGCCTTCCTGGACCACAGGAGAGCTGCATCGGAAGAGGAGCAGCCGGGACCAAACTGGCACACATAAGGGATGCTGGCTCTGTAGGCGGAGGATTAATATACTGTACCACAGTGCCGGCCCCTGCTTTTCCGTTTATTTATACATCTTATAAATTTTTCTCTATCTGAATATAGATAGGGACCTCATTCTGAACTACAGCTATGCAGATTTCATAATATGGATATACAATGACTTATTTAACCCTCTGGGTAGATACTTAGGATATTCCAATTTTTGCTGTTACAATGCTAGGACTATCCTAGAATAGACAAGACAACTCCAAAAAGTCCATGGCAAAATGGAATTACAGACAGGCATTGGGCGTAGTGGTTTGTAAATTACTTGGAATGCCCACAACCCATATCAGAGTTACTGGTTCAAGTCCTGGATCCTTCACTTCCAATCACACTTCCTGCTAATGTGTATCCTGGGAAGCACCAGATGATGGCTCAAGTACTTGAGCCCTAGGAAACTAAGTGGGAGATCCTAGTGGAGTGCTAGGCTCCTGGCTTCAGCCTGCCCTAGCCATGGCTGTTGCAGGTATTTGGAGAGTGAACCAGTAGATGGAAGATCTTTCTTTGTCTACCTCTCTTTCAAAATGAAAACAAATAGATAAGAATTTTTTTAAACTGAACTAAAAAACTGAATTTAGAAGTGGCCTTTTAGCCTAGTGGTTAAGATGCTCACACCCCGTTATCAGAGTACGTGGGTTTGATTCCTGGCTCTAGCTCCTAAGTGCAGATCTTGGGAGGCAGCAGCGATGGCTCAAGAGTTTAGTTCTTGCTACCATATAGGAAACCTGGATTGCATTCCTACCTCCTAGTTTTAGTTCTGTCCCAGCTCCAGCGGCTGAATGCATTTGAGGAGTAAACCTGCAGATGGGATCACTCTCTTTCAAATAAATAAATAAAAATTGAAATTAGAGGTAAATTTATTTTGGTACAAAAATTCCTGAAATCCACATACACTTTTCTCATAATACACATTTCTATGAATTCTTGAAAACCTCTCATGCATAGATTTCTAATTTTTTTGAATCAAAATAAACATCTTTTAATTCCACTTCCCATAAACTTTTTGAAGTATGTTCTTTTATGTATATTCTATGTATCTTTTTCAGGGTAGATCCATGGAAGTGAAATTGCAGTCACCAAGTATGAACAATCTAGAGTGACACATTGCTCTGTGGAAAAACAACACTCGCTTCTAGCCTCAGAATATAACATTGCTCATTGTTTTTTAACCCTTGAAAAAACTGCTTATTGGGAATCAAAATTTTTCCTGAATGATGGGCAGCTTATTTGTTTTATATTTTCTTGCTTGCTTATTAGAAATAATTAACTATTTTCAAACACTTACTCATTTACTATTTCTTTCTTCTTTAGTGCTCTGCCTGTTTATAGCTTGTACTAAATTTCTTTTATTTTTTTTTTTAAGACTTTATTTTATTTGAGAGGTAGAGTTACAGACAGTGTGAGAGAGAGACAGAGAGAAAGGTCCTCCTTCTGTTGGTTTACTCCCCAAATGGCCGCAATGGCCGGAGCTGCGCCGATCTGAAGCCAGGAGCCAGGAGCCTCTTCCAGGTCTCCCACATAGGTGCAGGGGCCCAAGGACTTAGGCCATCTTCTACTGCTTTCCCAGGCCATAGCAGAGAGCTGGACTGGAAAAGAGGCAGCTAGAACTAGAACCAGCGCCCATATGGGATGCCGGCGCCGCAGGCAGGGGATTAACCTGCTGCACCACGGCGTTGGCACCTTGTACTAAATTTCTTATTGGGCCACTTGTCTATTTTTTTTAGATTACTGATTTGTAAATATACTAAGTCTAAAGGAGCCAAAACAATAGAATGTGGGAGCCAAAGTAATATTGTATCTCAACAAACAAGTTTCATTCAAACTTTTCATGAGTAGTTATTATGGTAAGCACTGAGCTAGCCAGCTTCTGTAACATCACTTAATAGGGCAGTTAATGGTTTTGTTGGCTGAAAGCAATCAACACTAGGAAGAGAGAGCAGAAGTCTTGTCTCTGAGAGATCTAATGCTCTGATGCGCTAATAAAAGTCATGATTTACAGTTTCAAAACGAAAGTACAGATCATAAATAACTTACCTAAAATCTTATCAAAATAATTAAGAAAAGAATCTGCATCAAAAGTGATTGGAGCCTCTGAAGGTTCTCTGCAAGATTAAGGAAAAAGGTAATTAACATATACCAAACATAGCTCTTGGACACTTTTTCTAAGGTGTTGTCATTCTTAGGAAAACTACAAAGATATAACCTCAAAACAAAAACAGAAAGGAAAATTGCAGCTCAAATTTAAAAAATCCTTATGCCTACCGCCCTTGCAAGGCAAGTGAAATAAAAAGTCTGATAAAGAAAAGAAAAAATTATAACTTCTTTATGCTCATTGAGCTTATGCATTTAAGGAACTACCCACCCTGTACCCCCTCACAAGATATATCTAGTGGGGCTGGAGCTCTGGTGTAGCAGGTAAAGAAGCTGCCTGCAGTGTCGACATCCTATATGGGCACCAGTTCAAGTCCCGGCTGCTCCACTTCCGATGCATCTCTCTGCTATGGCCTGGGAAAGCAGCAGAGGATGGCCCAAGTCCTTGGGCCCCTGCACCCACTTGGGAGACCTGAAAGAAGCTCCAGGCTCCTGGCTTCAGATAGGCCCAGCTCCAGCTATTGTGGCCATTTGGGGAGTGAACCAGTGGATTGAAGACCTCTCTGTCTCTACCTTCAAATAAATAAATAAATCTTATAAAAAGAAAAAATTAACCAGTAAAGATTTATTGAATTTTGAGTCCCACCTGTGGTTGCCTTGGCAGGACCAGAATAATTTCACAGGCCTGTATGGCCTGCAGGCCAGACGTTCCCTACCCTTGAATTAAACAAAGTTTATTCCTTTATCTAAAGCCTAAAAATAAGTAAGAACATAACTTCTGTTATTCTATTTTCTTAAAAAGAGAAAAGTAGATGTAAATTTTAATATTTTCAAGAAGCTCAAGAGCACCATTGATAGATATATTTGCTGTGCAAGTATGAAGTCTATCTTTTCCTGTTACTTGTCAAGTGTAATTTCATATTTCTTGAAATTATTTCTGCCTCTGAAGAGCCTCTTTATCGCCTTGAGTTTGCAGCTTCTAATCTGCTACAGGATGGGAGATCAGAAGACTGAGCTTATTGAGAGACAGATTTTTTTTTAATTTTTAAAAAAGATTTGTGGGGCTGGTGCTGTGGCTTAACGGGTAAAGCCATTGCCTGCACTGCCAGCATCCCATATAGGTGCCAGTTCAAGTGCCCGCTACTTCAATTCTGATCCAGCTCTCTGCTATGGCCTGGGAAAGCAGTAGACTATGGCCCCTGCACAACTGCGTGGGAGACCCAGAAGAAGCTCCTGGCTCCTGGCTTCAGATCTGCCCAGCTCTGGTGTTGCGGCCGTCTGGGGAGTGAACTAGTGGATGGAAGACCTCTCTCTCTGTCTCTCTCTCTGTCTCTCTCTCTGCCTCACTTTAACTCTGCCTTTCAAATAAAATAAATATATCTTAAAAAAAAAGATTTGCTTATTTATTTATTTATTTATTTCAAAGACAGAGTTACAGAGAGGGAGAGACAGAGAGAGAAAGGTCTTCCATCTTCTGGTTCACTCCCCAGATGGCCACAATGGTAGGGACTGGGCAAGGCAGAAGCCAGGAGCTGGGAGCTTCTTCCAGTTCTCCCCTATGAATGCAGAAGGCCAAGCCCTTGGCCCAACTCCTGCTGCTTTCTCAGGTGCATTAGCAGAGAGTTGGATTGGAAGTGGAGCAGCTGCAACTTGAACCAGTATGAGGTGTCAGCACTGCAGGTGGCAGTTTAACCTGCTACACCACAATGAAGGCTGTAGAGCTAAATTTTTCTGGTTTTTTAGATTTATTTATTCATTTAAAAGGCAGAGTTACAGAGAGAGAGAGAAAACAGAGAGATCTTCCATCTGCTGGTTCACTCCACAAATGGACACAATGGCTGGAGCTGAGCCAATTCGAAGTCAGGAGCCAGGAGCTTCTTCCAGGTTCCCAGGTGGGTACAGGGAAGCACTTGGGCCATCTTCTACTGCTTTTCCAGGCTATCAGTAGGCAGCTGGACTGTAAGTGGAGCAGCCAGGACTGAAACTGGTGCCCATATGGGATGTTGGCGTTGCAGGCAGAGGCTTTACCTACTACGCAGATTTTTATTAAAATTATTTTAAAGGCAGAAAGAGAGAGAGAAAGAAAGAAAGAGAAAAGAGCTTTAATGTGCTGGTTCATTCCCCAAAAGCTTGCAATAGCCAGGGCTGCATCAAAGCTGGTAGAATCCAGGGCTCACACATGGATGGCAGGGATCCAATTATTTGAGCTATCGCTGCTACCTCATAGGGTTTGCACTGGTGGGAAATGGGAGTCAGGAGTTGGACCTCGGAATCAAAGTCAGGCACTCCAACATGAGACATAGGCATTTTAACCGCAAGGCTAAATGCCTGCTCTCAAGTGTCAGATGTTAAGAGTCCGTAAAGTATATGACTTCCTTGAATGGTTCTAGATGGTATGTTCTAGATGTGTGGACGAGTCTTTCTGGCTTACTTCAAGAATTGAAAAGAATCACTGGAAATCTTATTTCAGATGAGCAAGTTATCACCATGAAGGGTACAAGAGAGTGAAACAAAGCCATACAAATCATTTACTCATTGGAAAAAAAAAGGGGGTCCAGTGCTGTGGCATAGTGGGTAAAGCCGCTGCCTACTGTGCCAGCATCCCATGTGGCCGCCAGTTCGAGTCCTGCCTGTTCCACTTCCAATCCAGCTTTCTGCTATGGCCTGGGAAAGCAGTAGAAGATGGCCCAGGTCCTTGGGCCCCTGCATCCATGTGGGAGACCCCGAGGAAGCTCTTGGCTCCTGACTTCAGATCAGCGCAGCTCTGGCCTTGTGGCCAATTGGGGAGTGGGCCATTGGATGGAAGACCTCTCTCTTTCTGCTTCTCCTTCTCTCTCTGTGTAACTCTTTCAAATAAATAAATCAATCTTTCAAAAGGAAAAAAAAAAAAAAGAAGAAAATGAAAGAAAGTAAAGAAAAATGGAAATGGCAATGAATGAATGTCTTCAACCTTTGGGTTATTTAAATATTTATACTTTAACGCAAATTACCGAGGCAGCTCTGCTCCCTTGTGGGTTGAGACTTTGGATATGAAAGCTTTCATGCTCTTTGACACTTGATTTAAGTCATAGTTCTGTTCCTCTTCCTCCTTGGAAATGGATTGTGATTCTTTTTTGCCAGCAGCTTCCTGCAGTAGCTGGTCCAACTGATCTGGTGAGAGATCTAACCATTTATCATCTGAAAAAGAAAAAAGCATGATATTGCTATCCTACAGTCACATGACATGTACTCTCAGGGAAGGACCCTGTGAAACTTAGTGGAACATTTTAATTCTTTCTAACCTTTCTACTCTGGTCCATTACTTACCATCCTCTGGGGGAAGATCAGCCTCCTCTTTCTTAAGCTCCTCTATTTCAAATGGTGTTGTTTGTAATAAGGTTAAGATTTCTTCACCTGGGCTCATAGCAAGAGAACTATAAAAAAAAAAAATGAATATTTCTCTGTAAGAGAGTCTAGAATAATATAAAGCAGTATTTTTTAAAGCTGGAAGATACTAGCTAATTTAATTTTAAATTTAAATTTTCACTTTATCTGAAAGGCAAAGCCAGAGACAGAGAAACAGAGATCTTCCATCCACTGGTTCACTCCTCCAAACCCCACAACAGTCAGGGATGGGCCATGCTAAAATCAACAGCTGGAACTCAATCAAGGTCTCCCACATGGGTGGGAGTGACCCAAGTATTTAACCCATTATCTGCTGTCTCCCAGGGTGCACAACTGCAGGAAGATGGAATTGGAGGCAGAGTCAGGACTCAAATGCTGGCACTCAGACATAGAATGCAGGAGTCCCAAGCAGTGTGTTAACCACTGTACCAAATGCTTACCACTCACTCTGTTTTTAACATTTTTCAAGGTTGCAGACTTCGTTTTTTCCCAACAATATTTTCCCAGGGACTCTAAAGCACAGAAAAGCAGCTCTTATTAAAGTAAAGGATGGAGGAGCGGGTGCTTGTGGCGCAGTGGGTTGAAGCCCCGGCCTGCAGTGCCAGCATCCCATGTGGGTACTGGTTCCAATCCCAGCTGCTCCTCTTCCAATCCAGCTCTCTGTTTACAGACTGGGAAAGCAGTGGAAGATGGCCCAGGTGCTTGGGCCCCTGCATCCGTGTGGGAGACCTGGAGGAAGCTCCAGCCTCCTGGCTTCAGATAGGCCCAACTTGGGCCATTGCAGCCATTTCAGGAGTGAACCAACAGATAAAAGACTTCTCTCTTTCCATGTCTGCCTTTGCCTCTCTGTAACTCTGCCTTTCAAATAAATAATCTTAAAAAAGTAAAAGATGGAGACCCAAAGACCTTACCATTCTGGCTTCCCCTTGGCCACCCAGCAAGAGATATGGAATAACATTGAGAAGCTGCTGATTTAGTACACACCTTTCAACTTATACTCTACATATGAGGAAAAGAAGACCCAGCAGGAAGTATGAATTAAAATTAATCTAATATGTATTATATGCTATGCCAGCATTTTAAATTCACTTCCTTATTTAGTCCTGTTACAGCAAGTTGAGCTTCCCCAATCTGAAAGTTTGAAAACAAAAGTGTCTCAAAATATGAAACTTTTTGAGCACTGACACAATATTGTAAGTCAAAAATTCTAAACCTGACCTTATGTGATGAGTTGCAGTCAAAACACAGGCACACAGCACACAACCTATTCAGGTTATACGTATAAAGTATATGAAACATAAATGAATTATATTTTTAGACTTGGGTCTTATCCCCAAGATATCTCATTATATATTCCAAAATCCAAAAATAAATAAATAAATCCAAAACACTTTAGGTCCCAAGATTTCTGGATAAAGAATACTCAATCTATTATGAAGAGGTAATAATCCTGTTTTATACACAGAATCAGAGCCCAGAGCTCTGTAACTTTTTCAAGTCAGTAGCATAGAGCAAAGGCTTTAAATCAAGTCTCCTGATATTATTTTGTGCTCTTCCTACTATAAGCAGATGAGGAGATATGCAAAGATTATTTATATGAATGAGTTATCCTATGTTGGTGACATAACTTGGTTAATCAATTGATGGAAACTTGTCAGAGTTTCAGAATGGAGAAAGTCAAGTTGCATAAAGAACTTGCATTTTTTTTTTAATAAAGATTGATTTTTTTTATTTGAAAGGCAGAGAGTTACAGAGAGAGGAGGGGAGAGGGGGACAGAGACAGAGACAGAGAGCAAGTGAGCAATTTTCCAAATGGCCAGAATGGCAAGGGCCAGGCTGAAGCCGGGAGCCCAGAGCTTCATCCAAGTCTCCCATGTTGAGTGGAGGAGCCCAATCACTTGGGTCATCCTCTGCTGCTTTCCCAGGTGCACTAGCAGGGGAGCTGGATTGGAAGTGAAGCAGCTAGGTCTCAAAGCAGTATCCATATGGGATGCTGGCATTGCAGGTGGAGGTTTAACCTATGCCACAATGCTGGCTCCACATTGTTTTATTTTTTAATTATTTATTTGAAAGGCAGGATGACAGAGAGAGATGGAGTAACAAGATAGACAGAAATAAATCTGTTTACTGAGTAACTCCCCAAATGCCTGCAATAGCCAGCGCTGGGCCAGACTGAAGCCAGGAGCAAAAACTGCAATCATGTGGCTGGCAGGGCCCAAGTACTTGGTCCATCATCCTCTGCTTTCCCAGACACATTAGCAGGGAGCTGGATCTGAAGTGGAGGAGCTAGGCTCGAACCAGCACTCTGCTACGGGATGCTGGTGTCACAAGATGCAGTTTAACTCACTGGACCACAATGCTGGCCCCAGGAACTTTTAATTAATTTAATAAACATTTGAATACTTAGCAAAATCATGTTGGTGAAATTGTCTGTGCTCTAACAAAATATAAAAATTACCAGGAGGGGTCAGCGCTGTGGCGCAACGGGTTAACGCCCTGACCTGAAGTGCCGGCATCCCACATGGGTGCCGGTTCGAGACCTGGCTGTTCCCCTTCCAATCCAGCTCTCTTCCATGGCCTGGGAAAGCAGTGGAAGATGGCTCAAGTCCTTGGGCCCCTGTACCCATGTGAGAGACCCAGAGGAAGCTCTTGGCTCCTGGCTTCGGATTGGCACAGCTCTGGCCAACAACTGTGGCCAGTTGGGAATGAGCCGTCGGATGGAAGATTTCTCTCTTTCTCTGCCTCTGCTATTTCTGTATAACTCTGACTTTCAGATAAATATAGATAAATCTTTTTTAAAAAAATTACCAGGAAAGAGAAAAGAAACACCCAATAATCACAATAAAAGACAAAATAGAAAATCATTCAGGAATATCGAATGCTAAACAGAGCCACAGAAGGTAATTATTTTGATGGGGTAAAGGCAGAGAAATTAAGAGAGACAGACATTTGGTGCAGGTTAGGCTGTTGCTTGGGATGCCCATATCCTATGTCAGAGCACCTAAGTTTGAGTCCCAGCTCTGCTCTCAAAGCTAGCTTCTTGCTAATGCCGACCTGTGGGACAGGTGTTGCTCAGGTAGTCAGGTCTCTATCATCCATGTGGGAGAGCCCACCTGAATTCCCGGCTCTGAGTCTGTCAGCTCTGACTTTGACTGGGCCTAGCCTCGGCTAGTGGAGGGCATTCAGGGAGTGAACCGGCAGAAGGGGGAATCTCTCTCCCTGTCCCGATCTGTCTCTCTCAAAATATAAAAAAGAAGCTTATCATTCAAGAGAGAGAGAGAATGGTAGGAAGGAAGTATTTAGGGAGGAAGTATTTCAGTTAGGTTTTAAAGAATGGGGAGGATATAAGATTATTTACCTATTTATTTGAGAGTGAGAGAAAGAGACAGAAGGAGCAACCATCTGTTTGTTCTCTCCAAATGCCTGCAAGATGGTACTGGGATGGATTGAATCCTGGAATTGGAAACTTAATCACGGTCTCTTATATAGGTAGCAGAAACTCACAGGAACCCAATTACTTGGATTCATCACTGCTGCCTCCCAGGGTCTGCACTGGCTAGAAACTGACATCAGGAGCCACAGCCAACTAGCAAACCCCAAAACTCTGATATGGGATGCCTATGTCTTAACCACTAGGATAATTTCCTACCCTAGATTTTTTTTAATGCACAAGGATGTTTACTGTAACACTGTTTTAACAAAAAAGTCAAGGGGCCATTGTTGGTGCAGCAGGTTTGTAACACCAGCATCCATTACTTAAGTACTAGTTCAAGTCTCAGCTACCCCAGTTCCCATCAAGCTCTCTGCTAATACACCTGGGAAGGCAGGAGATAATGGCCCAGATATTTGGGCCCCTGCTACCTGTGTGGGAGACCTACATGGAGTTCCTGGTTCCTATTTTTAGCCTGGCCAGCACTGACTGTTACAGCCATATGGGGAATGATTCAGCAATGGAATCTCTCTCTCTCTTTCAAATAAATAAATAAATCTTAAAAAAAAAAAAAAAAAAGTGGAAAAATGCTAGGAGAGTGGAAGCTAAATGTTCTCAGAAAAATGACAACTATGTGAAGTAATGTAAATTTTAATTGGTTAGACTTAACCATTCCACAATTTATGTAGACATCAAGATATGTTGTGCACAATATATACAATTTTATGCCAATTTAAAATAAACACAAAGTTGAAAAAAATACACCATATTCACTTATCCACTACTGATGGACACTTAAGTGGCTTATAATTTTTCATTATTAAAATCTAGTAACTTATGAGAAGTAACTTGATTAGAGATATATTTTTTTTAAAGACTAATCAATTAGAAAGGTAGAGTGACAGAGACAGAGGGAGAGATCTTTTATCCACAGGTTCACTCCTCAGGTAGTCTCAATAGCTGGGACTGGGCCAGGCTGAAGCAGAGAGCCAGGAACTCCACCTGGGTTTCCCATTTGAGTGGCTGGGACTCAAGTACCTGAGTATCACCTACTGCAGGGAGGCCCATTTGCAGGGAGTTAGATAAAAAGCAGAGCTGCTGGGATTTGAATCCATACTCTAATATGGGATGCAGGCGTCCCAACAGGCAGCTTATCCCTCTGGCCCTAGAGATCTATTTTAAACAGATTATCTTGGCTCTAATAGTTGAACTCTAAGAGAGGCTTTAGAGGTTGTGAAAGGTCATGCCATGGTACAGTTCAAGAAATAACTAATTAAGTAGCAGGGCAGTAAAAAATAAGAAAAGTCAATGACAAATTCAGCTATAAAAAAAAAAAACAAACAATGGGAAATAAAAAACAAGTCTGGGGGCCAGCGCTGTGGCACAGTGGGTTAAGTTGCCGTCTATAGTGCCAGCATCTCATTCAGGCACTGGTTCGAGTCACAGCTGCTACACTTCCAATCCAGCTCCCTGTTTATGTGCCTGGCAAGGCAGAGGAAGATGTACAGGACACAACATTTCCATAAGCATTAAAAAAAACTACTGGGGAAAAAAAAAACCAGGAGGGCAGTAAATCAAAATGACAATAGTAGTCCACCACTTCCTGGTATACATTTTTTCCTCTTTGTATCCTCCTATGCACTATAATAAATATGTTACTTTCATAAAAACAGAAAAACTTTTTTTTTTTTTTGACAAGCAGAGTGGACAGTGAGAGTGAGAGAGAGAGAGAGAGAGAGAGAGAGAAAGGTCTTCCTTTTGTCGTTAGTTCACCCTCCAATGGCCACCGCGACAGGCATACCGTGCTGATCTGAAGGCAGGAGCCAGGTGCTTCTCCTGGTCTCCCATGCGGGTGCAGGGCCCAAACACTTGGGCCATCCTCCACTGCACTCCCAGGCCACAGCAGAGAACTGGCCTGGAAGAGGGGCAACCGGGACAGAATCCGGTGCCCTGACTGGGACTAGAACCTGGTGTGCCAGCGCCGCAAGGCAGAGAATTAGCCTATTGAGCTGCGGCGCCAGCTAAAACAGAAAAACTTTAATATTTAAAAGAACTATCCAAGGCTCAGTGCTGTGGTATAGCAGGTAAAGCCACTGCCTGTAGTGCTGGCATCCCATATGAGCGCCAGTTCAAGTCCCAGCTGCTCCACTTCCAATGCCTGGGAAAGCAGCAGAAGACGGTCCAAGTACTTGGGCCCTTGCACCCACGTGGGAGATCCAAAAGAAGCTCCTAGCTCCTGGCTTTAGATTGGCCCAGCTCAAACTATTGCAGGCATTTGGGGAGTAAACCAGTGGATGAAAGACCTCTCTCTGTCTCCGCCTCTGCCTCTCTGTAACTCTGCCTTTCATATAAATCCATAAATCTTAACAGAAAAAAAAAAAAGAAAGAAAGAAATATGCAATCACTAATCTATCCTGCTTTGTAGCAGGTATCATAACTATAACTCACCTTTCTGGCCGGTTTACTGAGAGTTGGAAGTAGTTCTTTGCCATTTCAAGTCTTTCTTGGTACTGAGCTGAACCTTCTATCAGTTCCTTTAAAATAATAATGGTCTATCAGAATACTACTTACAGAGTATCATTAAAATAACCTCTTCACCAGCAACTTTCAGGGTGGCAGTATATGATATATTGCTCAGGAATAATAATACTTAAATCCTAGTACCTGAATTGTCAATAATGTACCTGTTTGGGCTTCAGTTTCTTCAAATGAAGAGACTAGGCTTCATTTGAAGACTAGATGTAGCAGTTCCTAATCCTTTTCATCATTTAGGGCCTCCTTCCAATTTGGAAGGTCTTTACTATTTTCAATTATTTACTTACTTATTTAGACATAATTAACTAGCAATTAATTAATAAAGTCCAGAAAATTTGCCAAATAGAACCTAATGTAACATAATTTCATCATAATAATGATTTCTTTCACAGGCATACTTATAGTGGTATCAGTATTTAATATTTTATTTTCTTTTTAAGTTTAAAAGGCAGAGAGACAGAGAAAGAAACACACAGTTGGCACCGTGGCTCACTAGGCTAATCCTCCGCCTTGCAGCGCCGGCATACCGGGTTCTAGTCCCGGTCGGGGTGCCGGATTCTGTCCCGGTTGCCCCTCTTCCAGGCCAGCTCTCTGCTGTGGCCAGGGAGTGCAGTGGAGGATGGCCCAAGTGCTAGGGCCCTGCACCCGCATGGGAGACCAGGAGAAGCACCTGGCTCCTGCCATCAGATCAGCGCGGTGCACCGGCCGCAGCGCGCCACGCCGGCCATTGGAGGGTGAACCAACGGCAAAGGAAGACCTTTCTCTCTCTCTCACTGTCCATTCTGTCAAAAAAAAAAAAAAAAAAAAAAAAGTTAAAAAAAAAAAAAAAAGAAACACATAGAGAAAGACAAACACAAAGAGAGATCTCCCATCCACTGGTTTATTCCCTAAATGCCAGCAACAGCAGGGGCTGAGTCAGGCCAAAGCCAGAAGCCTGGAACTCAATCTCAGTTTCCCATGTGGGTAGCAGAGACCAACAACTTGAGCCATCACCTGCTGCCTCCCACAGTGAGTATCAGCAGGAAGCTGCAATTGAGAATGGAGCTAGGACTTGAACTCCAGCATATGAATGTGGTGTCCCAAGTAGCCCCATATAGTTTACATTCTATAAAAGCACACCATACATATCATATGCACACTATACTATCATATTGCTACACAGTCTTTATAACTATCATATTTTTATGGGCTTTTCTACATGACTGTCTCCTTAAAAAGATTACTCAAAGTGAAGGTTCTAAATGTAAGCCTTTCTATGGTTCATGGAACACACTACCATGTTACTTTTCAATTAGGGTTCTACCAATTCACAATGTTACTAGCAACGTACATGAGAATTAATTCTGTCATACTCTCTTGCAACATCACTGATAAGTTTTTACATACATGAAAAAAGTCTTTAATACTGTGTTCACAGGCATATCTTCACTACTTATAAGGCTGAATATTTTAAGAAAAATTTCCTAGTTTTTTTTTTTCTATAATTTTTATCCATGTTTTTGCTTATTTTTCTGTCTGGAGTCTTCATGTTTATATTACAAATTTTTACAAGTTGTTCATCTGATACACATCATAATTTATAATTTATATCAAAAATGGTCACTTTATTACTGAGAACAGTTCATTACATGCTCCTGAATGAACAGTGGGTCATAGAAGAAAACAAAAAATTTCTACAAACAAATGAGGGTGACAATACATCATATCAAAACTTACGGGATATAGCAAAAGCAATGTTAAGAGGGAAGTTTATAGCAACTGGTGCCTACATGAATAAACTGGAAAGGTACCAAATAAATCAGCTATCAATGTAACTCAAGAACCTAGAAAAACAACAAACCAAACCCAAAATTAGTAGGATGAAAGAAATAATTAAAATTAAGAGAATAAATAAAATTGAAACAACAACAAAAATACAGCAGAATGAATGAAGAGCTAGTTTCATGAAAAAATAAACAAAATTGACATATC